>NC_052173.1:5291461-5398961 GCF_902713615.1 Scyliorhinus canicula | reverse complement strand
CATGATAAATTGCCCTTAGTGTTGGGTGGGGTTACTGGGTTATGGGGATAGGGTGGAGTTGTTGACCTTGGGTAGGCTGCTCTTTCCAAGAGCTGGTGCAGACTCGATGGGCCGAGTGGCCTCCTTCTGCACTGTGGATTCTCTATGATAATCTATGATTAATCGAAGATAAAGATTCGGCACAACATCGTGGGCCGAAGGGCCTGTTCTGTGCTGTATTTTTCTATGGTTCTAAAACCTTTCTCGTTAGATCGCATAGACCCAGAAATGGTCCCAGCAAAAAGGAGGCCTTCCCACCCCTCAAGGCTGTGCTGGCCCTCTTCAAGAGCAACGCAGCCAGCCCCACTCCCCTACTCTTTACCCAATATTTTTTCCAATTTCTTTTTGAAGGCCACAATCAAATTTGCCTCCAACAACCAAACTATGCAGGTCAGAGACCACTGCCAAACAACATTTGTTGGCTATTCCCTGTGGCAAGCTGAGCAGTATGAATGTATTTTATACACATATACAAAATATGTAGATAAGAGAATACGGATAAGAAAGGGCTAAAGGGATTAGAAAAGGCAATTGTACTCCTGGAGCTCGCTCCCTCTACAGCTCGTGTAGATTCTGCCCAATCTATTTATCACATGCTGAAAGGGGGGTCTTGTGGTGCAGTGGGTAGAGTCCCACATCTCCCCTCTGGATCAGAAGCTGTGGGTTCAAGTCCAACGCCAGGACTTGTCGGTCACAGATATGCGTTGATAACGTGGTTCAACGGGCTGATAATCATCCTGGGAATACTTCCCCACTATTCCCGAAAGGGAAAAAAAAGTAAGCATGTGTGTGAAGATAGAGAACATAGAACAAAGAAAAGTACAGCACAGGAACAGGCCCTTCGGCCCTCCAAGCCCGTGCCGACCATGCTGCCCGTCTAAACTAAAATCTCTACACTTCCGGGGTCCGTATCCCTCTATTCCCATTCTATTCATGTATTTGTCAAGATGCCCCTTAAACGTCACTATCGTCCCTGCTTCCACCACCTCCTCCGGCAGCGAATTCCAGGCACCCACTACCCTCTGTGTACAAAACTTGCCTCGTACATCTACTCTAAACCTTGCCCCTCGCACCTTAAACCTATGCCCCCTAGTAATTGACCCCTCCACCCTGGAAAAAAGCCTCTGACTATCACCCTGTCTATGCCCCTCATAATTTTGTAGACCTCTATCAGGTCACCCCTCAACCTCCGTCGTTCCAGTGAGAACAAACCGAGTTTATCCAACCTCTCCTCATAGCTAATGCCCTCCATACCAGGCAACATCCTGGTAAATCTCTTCTGCACCCTCTCTAAAGCCTCCACATCCTTCTGGTAGTGTGGCGACCAGAATTGAACAATATACTCCAAGTGTGGCCTAACCAAGGTTCTATACAGCTGCAACATGACTTGCCAATTCTTAAACTCAACATGGAGAATTTTGTACAAATACTGTCTGATCCACAAGTTCATGAAGAAAAACTACAGCACAGGAATCCTCCAATCGGCTATGGACCTGCTGGAGTGACGCTGACCTCGGAATGTCCTGGCTGCTTCCGATCATCTCCATCAGCTCCGGGTAACCCTGTTCCAGAGGCTCAGCATCAGGCTGGGGCCCAGCTGGCTCCTGGAACCCAGCAGCCCTCTGACTGCTGTCCAGCCTGGGGGTTCCTGCCTCCACCTGATGTACATCAGCAGCTGTGCACTGCTCAGCAGATTGAGCCCCAGAAGCCTGACCAATAACGTAGCCCACCGAGGTGTGCGTCGCTGCGCTGGTGGAGACGCATTGAATGTGGCATCCTCCGAGGTGGTCTCATGGGAGGCAGGGGAGCGGGCCGCCCCGGATGGGCCAGTGCCGTCGGCTGCAGGACCTGCAGGGCAATGAATACGTGGTCAGCGGGAGGGTTGGATCAGTCAGTTTGGTAAAACTGATGTGTGACGGTCCATCCGGGTGGGGCCTAGGGGATACTCACCTCTGCGGAGTGCGCCGACCTCCACATTGGTGACTGCTCGGTCCTCGGCCACCCCTGTCACCTCCAGGGCCCGTTCCTCAAAAGGTGGTGAGGATTCTTCTGTCCGGCACCCCTTCGCCAGTCTGGGCCCTCTCCCGGCGATTGTGGGAGAGCTTCTCCTGCGGAGACATAGAACATAGAACGATACAGCGCAGTACAGGCCCTTCGGCCCTCGATGTTGCACCGACATGGAAAAAAAATCTAAAGGCCATCTAACCTACACTATGCCCTTATCATCCATATGCTTATCCAATAAATTTTTAAATGCCCTCAATGTTGGCGAGTTCACTACTGTTGCAGGTAGGGCATTCCACGGCCTCACCACTCTTTGCGTAAAAAACCCACCTCTGACCTCTGTCCTATATCTATTACCCCTCAATTTAAGGCTATGTCCCCTCGTGCTAGCCACCTCCATCCGCGGGAGAAGGCTCTCGCTGTCCACCCTATCTAACCCTCTGATCATTTTGTATGCCTCTATTAAGTCACCTCTTAACCTTCTTCTCTCTAACGAAAACAACCTCAAGTCCATCAGCCTTTCCTCATAAGATTTTCCCTCCATACCAGGCAACATCCTGGTAAATCTCCTCTGCACCCGTTCCAAAGCTTCCACGTCCTTCCTATAATGAGGCGACCAGAACTGTACGCAATACTCCAAATGCGGCCGTACTAGAGTTTTGTACAACTGCAACATGACCTCATGGCTCCGGAACTCAATCCCTCTACCAATAAAAGCCAACACACCATAGGCCTTCTTCACAACCCTATCAACCTGGGTGGCAACTTTCAGGGATCTATGTACATGGACACCGAGATCCCTCTGCTCATCCACACTGCCAAGAATTTTACCATTAGCCAAATATTCCACATTTCTGTTATTCTTTCCAAAGTGAATCACCTCACACTTCTCCACATTAAACTCCATTTGCCACCTCTCAGCCCAGCTCTGCAGCTTATCTATGTCCCTCTGTAACCTGCAACATCCTTCCGCACTGTCTACAACTCCACCGACTTTAGTGTCGTCTGCAAATTTACTCACCCATCCTTCTGCGCCCTCCTCTAGGTCATTTATAAAAATGACAAACAGCAACGGCCCCAGAACAGATCCTTGTGGTACGCCACTCGTAACTGAACTCCATTCTGAACATTTCCCATCAACTACCACTCTCTGTCTTCTTTCAACTAGCCAATTTCTGATCCACATCTCTAAATCACCCTCAATCCCCAGCCTTCGTATTTTTTGCAATAGCCGACCGTGGGGAACCTTATCAAACGCTTTACTGAAATCCATATACACCACATCAACTGCTCTACCCTCGTCTACCTGTTCAGTCACCTTCTCAAAGAACTCGATAAGGTTTGTGAGGCATGACCTACCCTTCACAAAACCATGCTGACTGTCCCTAATCATATTATTCCTATCTAGATGATTATAAATCGTATCTTTTATAATCCTCTCCAAGACTTTACCCACCACAGACGTTAGGCTCACCGGCCTATAGTTACCGGGGTTATCTCTACTCCCCTTCTTGAACAAAGGGACCACATTTGCTATCCTCCAGTCCTCTGGCACTATTCCTGTAGCCAATGATGACCTAAAAATCAAAGCCAAAGGCTCAGCAATCTCTTCCCTGGCTTCCCAGAGAATCCTAGGATAAATCCCATCCGGCCCCGGGGACTTATCTATTTTCACCTTGTCCAGAATTGCCAACACTTCTTCCCTACGCACCTCAATGCCATCTATTCTAATAGCCTGGGTCTCAGCATTCTCCTCCACAATATTATCTTTTTCTTGAGTGAATACTGACGAAAAGTATTCATTTAGTATCTCGCTTATCTCCTCAGCCTCCACACACAACTTTCCACCACTGTCCTTGACTGGCCCTACTCTTACCCTAGTCATTCTTTTATTCCTGACATACCTATAGAAAGCTTTTGGGTTTTCCTTGATCCTACCTGCCAAAGACTTCTCATGTCCCCTCCTTGCTCGTCTCAGCTCTCTCTTTAGATCCTTCCTCGCTTCCTTGTAACTATCAAGCGCCCCAACTGAAACTTCATGCCTCATCTTCACATAGGCCTCCTTCTTCCTCTTAACAAGAGATTCCACTTCTTTGGTAAACCACGGTTCCCTCGCTCGACCCCTTCCTCCCTGCCTGACTGGTACGTACTTATCAAGAACATGCAATAGCTGTTCCTTGAACAAGCTCCACATATCCAGTGTGCCCAACCCTTGCAGCCTACTTCTCCAACCAACACATCCTAAGTCATGTCTAATGGCATCATAATTGCCCTTCCCCCAGCTATAACTCTTGCCCTGCGGGGTATACTTATCCCTTTCCATCACTAACGTAAAGGTCACCGAATTGTGGTCACTGTTTCCAAAGTGCTCACCTACCTCCAGATCTAACACCTGGCCTGGTTCATTACCCAAAACCAAATCCAATGTGGCCTCGCCTCTTGTTGGCCTGTCAACATATTGTGTCAGGAAACCCTCCTGCACACATTGTACAAAGAATGACCCATCTAATGTACTCGAACTATATCTTTTCCAGTCAATATTTGGAAAGTTAAAGTCTCCCATAACAACTACCCTGTTACTTTCGCTCTTTTCCAGAATCATCTTCGCCATCCTTTCCTCTACATCCCTAGAACTATTAGGTGGCCTATAGAAAACTCCCAACAGGGTGACCTCTAGGTCAATAAAGAGGTAATTAAAAACCTCTTTCAACAACAATTTTGTTATTCCTGCTCAGATCTCCCTGATCCGTATATGTATTTCCCCTCGGTTAGTGAGTCTGTGGTAAATACCACAATTTTGTTATATATTTGATTTCTAATCTTACTCTGAGCCTTGTAGGGAGATAGTTCTCACCAGCAGCATGTTCCCTACTTCACCAGCATTCCAAAAATAGTCACGGCTCGGTGGACTGCACTCTTGCCTCAGAGTCAGAAGGTTCAGGGTTCAATGCCAACTCCAGGAGATTCGAGCACAACAGGAGCAGGAGGCCATTCGGCCCTTCGAGCCTGCTTTACCATTCATTATGATCATGGCTGATCATCCAACTCAATAACCCAATCCCATTTTCCCCTTTGCCCTCAGCGCTATATCTTTTTTTTTAAATTTAGAGTACCCAATTCTTTATCCCCCAATTAAGGGCCAATCCACCTACCCTGCACTTCTTTGAGTTGTGGGGGCGAAACCCACGCAAACACGGGGAGAATGTGCAAACTCCACACGGACAGTGACCCAGAGCCGGGATCGAACCTGGGACCTCGGTGCTGTGAGTCAGCAGGGCTAACCCACTGCACCTCCATGCCGCCCAGAAGTGCTATGTCTAACTGCTTCTTGAAAACATAATGTTTTGGCCTCAACTACTTCCTGTGGTAATGAATTCCACAGGCCGACCACTCTCTGGGAGAAGAAATTTCTCCTCATCTCTGTCCGAAATGGTCTCCCCCGTATCCTCAGAGTGTGACCCCTGGTTCTGGACAGCCACCCCCCCCCCCCCCCCCCCCCCACACCATCGGGAACATCCTTCCTGCATCTACCCTTGTCCAGTCCTGTTAGAATTTTATTAGGTTTCTATGTGATTCCCCCCTCATTCTTCTGAACTCCAGTGAATACAATCCTAACCGATTCAATCTCTCCTCGTACGTCAGCCCCACCTTCCCTGAATCAGTCTGGTAAACCAAATCTAGGCTGCAACTCCAGCGCAGCATGAGGAAAACGCTGTGCTGACGGAGGTGAAATCTTTCGGATGAGGTCCGTGAAGGATCCGACTGCACTATTTTGAATAACAGGGCCGTCCTCCCTGCCGTCTTCTGCGTTTAAATTCTCATTTTGCAATGCAGACAAGTCACACAGTGCAGGGGTCGACATCACAGAGAGAGTTTGCTGATCGCAAACTGCTGCTGTTTCCGACATCGCCACGGTGACGACACATCCTGACGACTTCATTTGCTGCAGTGGGGCTTCCCAAGGTCTTGAAAGTTGCTACATAAATGCAGCCCTTCCTTTCACTGCTCCACTCCTCTGATCCATTCTGTCCCTCTGAAAAATATTGCGAAACTAATCTCTTCTAATTCTCCCCATTTGCAGGCAACTTTCTATCGGTGCAACTAAATTTGTATATCTCGAATGCCTAATCAAAATCTAAGCCTGAGCTGAAGAGTTTGAATGTGTTCCTGAATGTTGTGTTCAGAAGGTGAGGGCACTCATATTGGGGGATGGGCAGAGTGGAATACTTTCCCATTTTAGTGTCAGCAACAAGAATTCCCAGGTCAGTTATGACAGTTTGGCATTGTGTAAAACTCCTCCTGACCTGTTCCAACAGCAAGGGTGGCACAGTGGTTGGCACTGCTGCCTCAGCGCCAGGAACCCTGGTTCAATTCCAGCCTTGGGTGACTGTGTGGAGTTTGCACGTGTCTGCGTGGGTTTCTTCCGGGTGCTCCGGTTTCCTCCCACAGTCCAGAGACGTGCCGGTTAGGTGGATTGGCCATGCTAAATTGTCCCTTCGTGTCCAAAGATGTACAGGTTAGGTGGATTGGCCATGATAAATTGTCCCTTAGTGTCCAAAGATGTACAGGTTAGGTGGATTGGCCATGATAAATTGTCCCTTCGTGTCCAAAGATGTACAGGTTAGGTGGATTGGCCATGATAAATTGTCCCTTAGTGTCCAAAGATGTACAGGTTAGGTGGATTGGCCATGTTAAATTGTCCCTTAGTGTCCAAAGATGTACAGGTTAGGTGGATTGGCCATGTTAAATTGCCCCTTAGTGTCCAAAGATGTGCAGGTTAGGTGGATTGGCCATGTTAAATTGTCCCTTAGTGTCCAAAGATGTGCAGGTTAGGTGGATTGGCCATGCTAAATTGTCCCTTAGTGTCCAAAGATGTACAGGTTAGGTGGATTGGCCATGCTAAATTGCCCCTTAGTGTCCAAAGATGTACAGGTTAGGTGGATTGGCCATGCTAAATTGTCCCTTAGTGTCCAAAGATGTACAGGTTAGATGGATTGGCCATGCTAAATTGCCCCTTAGTGTCCAAAGATGTACAGGTTAGGTGGATTGGCCATGCTAAATTGTCCCTTAGTGTCCAAAGATGTACAAGCTAGGTGGATTGGCCATGTTAAATTGTCCCTTAGTGTCCAAAGATGTGCAGGTTAGGTGGATTGACCATGTTAAATTGTCCCTTAGTGTCCAAAGATGTGCAGGTTAGGTGGATTGGCCATGCTAAATTGTCCCTTAGTGTCCAAAGATGTACAGGTTAGGTGGATTGGCCATGCTAAATTGCCCCTTAGTGTCCAAAGATGTACAGGTTAGGTGGATTGGCCATGCTAAATTGTCCCTTAGTGTCCAAAGATGTACAAGCTAGGTGGATTGGCCATGTTAAATTGTCCCTTAGTGTCCAAAGCGTGGTGTTAATGGGTTACGGGGCTTGGGTGGAGGTGTGGGCTTAAGTAGGGTGCTCTTTCCGAGAGCCAGTGCAGACTCAATGGGCCGAATGGCCTCCTTCTGCACGGTAAAGTCTATGATTCTAACAACATGTCAAACTCTCAGCCTCACTGCACTTTAGGAAGGATGTGAGGATTCTCGAGAGGGTACGGAGGGAGATTTACCAGAACCATTCCAGGGATGAAGGGATTTTAGCTCCAAGGTTAGGGTTGGAGAAGCTGGGATTGTTCTCCTTGGAGTGAAGGAGATTGAGGGGAGATTTGATAGAGGTGAACAAGATTCCAACAGGTTTAGATGTTCCCATTGGCTGATGGTCCCAGGATTGCGGAGACACAGATTTAAGGATTTGGGTAGGAGATAGGGAGGGAGGGGGTGGCAGATATGAGAAAGAGCTTCTTTTTTTTATATATACACAGCGAGTGGTAACGACCTGGAACTCGCTGCCTACGAGGGAGCTGGAAGTAGAGACAATGGATGATTTCAAAAGGAGATTGGATGGGCGCTTGAGGGAACTCCATCAACAGATGTTTCCCCCCTCGTGCTGTCTCAGCAACAGGCACTCCAAAACATGCAGAGAAAGAAACAGAGAGAAGATCCCAATGATTTCAAACTCGTATTCATAACCAAACACGCACCAAGTCCCATTCACCTATCATGCCTGAACTCATGCACCTATGTTAGCTCCAAGTCCTGGCATAGCCTGCTGTTCTAATGCTCATCTTCAAATTCATTCATGTCCTCATTCCTCCCAATCTCTGCAAACTCAACAAACAACAAAGAAAATTACAGCACAGGAACAGGCCCTTCGGCCCTCCCAGCCTGCGCCGATCCAGGTCCTTTATCTAAACCTGTTGCCTATTTTCCAAGGATCTACTTCCCTCTGTTCCCCGCCCGTTCATATATCTGTCCAGATGCATCTTAAATGATGCTATCGTGCCCGCCTCTACCACCTCCGCTGGCAAAGCGTTCCAGGCACCCACCACCCTCTGCGTAAAAAACTTTCCACGCACATCTCCCTTACTCACTCTTCCAACTTCTTCCATCGGGCAGGAGATACAGAAGTCTGAGAACACGCACGAACAGACTCAAAAACAGCTTCTTCCCCACTGTCACCAGACTCCTAAATGACCCTCTTATTGACTGACCTCATTAACACTACACCCTGTATGCTTCACCCGATGCCAATGTTTATGTAGTTACATTGTTTATCTTGTGTTGCCCTATTATGTATTCTCATGTATTTTATTGTATTTTCTTGAATTTTGTTTAATTCCCTTTCTTCCATGTACTGAATGATCTGTTGAGCTGCTTGCAGAAAAATACTTTTCACTGTACCTTGGTACACGTGACAATAAACAAATCCAATCCAATCCAACCTTTCCCCCTCTCACCTTGAAATCGTGATCCCTTGTAATTGACACCCCCACCCTTGGAAAAAGCTTGTTGCTATCCACCCTGTCCATACCTCTCAATTTTGTAGACCTCAATCAGGTCCCCCCCTCAACCTCCGTCTTTCCAACAAAAACAATCCTAATCTACTCAACCTTTCTTCATAACTAGCACCCCCCATGCCAGGCAACATCCTGGTGAACCTCCTCTGCACCCTCTCTAAAGCATCCACATCCTTCTGGTAATGTGGCGACCAGAACTGCATTCAGTATTCCAAATACTGGCCTAACCAAAGTCCTATACAACTGTAACATGACCTGCCGACTCTTATACTCAATACCCCATCCGATGAAGGCAAGCATGCTTTATGCCTTCTTGACCACTCTATCAACTTGCGTTGCCACCTTCAGGGTACAATGGACCTGAACTCCCAGATCTCTCTGTACATCAATTTTCCCCAGGACTCTTCCATTGACCGTATAGTCTGCTCTTGAATTAGAATTTCCAAAATGCATCACCTCGCATTTGCCTGGATTGAACTCCATCTGCCATTTCTCTGCCCAACTCTCCAATCTATCTATATTTTGCTGTATTCTCTGACAGTCCTCCTCGCTATCTGCAACTCCACCAATCTTAGTATCATCTGCAAACTTGCTAATCAGACCACCTATACCTTCGTCCAGATCATTTATGTATATCACAAACAACAGTGGTCCAAGCACAGATCCCTGTGGAACACCACTAGTCACCTTTCTCCATTTTGTGACACTCCATTCCACTACTACTCTCTGTCTCCTGTTGCCCAGCCAGTTCTTTATCAATCAAGCTAGTACACCCTGAACCCCATACGACTTCACTTTTCCCATCAACCTGCCATGGGAAACTTTATCAAACGCTTTACTGAAGTCCATGTATATGACATCTACAGCCCTTCCCTCATCAATTAACTTTGTCACTTCCTCAAAGAATTTGATTAGGTTTGTAAGACATGACCTTCCCTGCACAAAACCATGCTGCCTATCACTGATATGTCTATTTTCTTCTCCAACAGTTTGCCTACCACTGACGTCAAGCTCACAGGTCTATAATTCCCTGGATTATCCCTGGTATCCTTCTTAAACAAAGGGACAACATTAGCAATTCTCCAGTCCTCCTTATGCCAACATGACCGAGAGTATTTAAACATCCATCCCTAGCCTCAACATCCGTCTTGTCCCTCTCCTCGGTGAATACCGATGCAAAGTACACATTAAGAATCTCACTAATTTCCTCTGACTCCACGCATAAATTCCCTCTTTTGGCTTTGAGTGGGCCAATCCTTTCTCTAGTTACCCTCTTGCTCCTTACATACGAATAAAAGGCTTTGGGAGTTTCCTTAACCCTGTTAGCCAAAGATATTTCATGACCCCTTTTAGCCCTCTTTATTGCATGTTTGAGATTTGTCCTACTTTCCCGATATTTCTCCAAAGCTTCATCAGTTTTGAGTCGCCTTGATCTTATGTATGCTTCCTTTTTCATCTTAGCTAGTCTCACAATTCCACCCGTCATCCATGGTTCCCTAATCTTGCCATTTCTATCTCTCATTTTCACAGGGACATGTTTGTCCTGCACTCTAATCAACCTTTCCTTAAAAGACTCCCACTTTTCAAATGTGGATTTAACCTTAAACAGCTGCTCCCAATCCACATTCCCTAGCTCCTGCCAAATTTTGTTATACTTGGCCTTTCCCCAATATAGCACTCTTCCTTTAGGACCACTCTCGTCTTTGTCCATGAGTATTCTAAAACTTATGGAATTGTGATCGCTATTCCCAAAGTAATCACCGACTGAAACTTCAACCACCTGGCCGGGATCATTCCCCAATACCAGCTCCAGTATGACCCCTTCCCGGGTTGGACTATTTACATACTGCTCTAAAAAACTCTCCTGGATGCTCCTTACAAATTCTGCTCCATCTACGCCTCCAACACTACACGACTCCCATTCAATGTTGGGGAAGTTAAAACTCCCATCATGACAACCCTATTGGTCCTACATTTTTCTATAATCTGTCTACATATTTGTACCTCTACTTCATGCTTGCTTTTGGGAGGCCTGTAATAAAGTCCCAACAATGTTACTGCACCCTTCCTATTTCTTAGCTCTACCCATATTGCCTCAGTGCTCGAATCCTCCATAGTGCCCTCCTTAATCACAGCTGTGATATCATCTCTGACCAGTAATGCAACTCCTCCACCCCTTTTACCTCCCTCTCTATCCCTCCTGAAGCATATATACCCTGTGATATTTAGTTGCCAGTCTTGCCCTTCCCTCAACCAAGTCTCAGTAATACCAATATCATATTCCCAGGTACTAATCCAAGCCCTAAATTCATCTGCCTTACCTGCTACACTTCTCGCATTAAAACAAATGCACCTCAGGCCACCTTTGCGTTCATCATCTCTTCCCTGTCTACTCTGCCCCTTAGTCACATTGAGTTTATTGTCTCGTACCTTACTGGCTTTAGTTGCTGCCTCTTTACTGACATCTAACTTCCTAATCTGGTTCCCATCCCCCTGCCACATTAGTTCAAAACCTCCTCAACAGTGTTAGCAAAAGCACCCCTTAGTACATTGGTTCCAGTCCTGCCCAGGTGTAGACCATCCGATTTGTAATGGTCCCACCGCCCCCAAAACCGGTTCCAATGTCCCAAAAATCTGAACCCCTCCCTCCTGCACTATCTCTCAAGCCACGTATTCATTCTGACTATTCTTGAATTTCTACTCTGACTGTCCCGTGGCACTGGTAGCAATCCTGAGATTACTACCTTTGAGGTCCTACTTTTTAACTTATCTCCTAACTCCCTAAATTCTGATTGTTGGACCTCATCCTTTTTTTTTTTTAAACCTATATCGTTGGTGCCTATATGCACCACGACAACTGGCTGTTCACCCTCCCCCTTTAGTATGTCCTGCAGCCGATCGGAGACATCCCTGACCCGTGCATTCGGGAGGCAACATACCATTCGGGAGTCTCGTTTTCGACCACGGAAACGCCTGTCTACTCCCCTTACAATTGAATCCCCTATGACTATAGCCCTGCCAGTCTTTTTCCTACTCTTCTGTGCAGCAGAGCTAGACACGGTGCCATGAGCCTGGCTACTACTGCCTTCCCCTGGTGAGTCATCTCCCCCAACAGTATCCAAAGGTATACCTGTTTTGGAGGGAGATGACCGCAGGGGACACCTGCACTGCCTTCCTGCTCTTTCTCTGCCTTTTGGTCACCCATTCCCTGTCTCCATCACCAATCCTAATCTGCGGTGTGACCAACTCACTGAACGTGCTATCCACGGCCTCCTCAGCATCGCGGATGCTCCAAAGTGAGTCTATCCGCAGCTCCAGAGCCGCCATGCGGTCTAACAGGAGCTGCAGCTGGTCACACTTCCAGCACATGAAGGAGTCAGGGGCATCGGCCGCGTCCCTGAACTCCCACATTGAGCACGAGGAGCATAACACGGGTCTGGGGTCTCCTGCCATTTTTACACTTTTTACTTTAACTGATTACAAATATAATATCAAATATAATATCAAATAATGAATAAGTGAAAGGAATAAGGATTTTACTTCCCATCACAATACTCACCAACACATGAAGAGTTACATTTCTCCCAGCGACTGCTAATTGGAGCACTTTCCTTGCCAGCCAATCAGGTCACTGCTTTGCTGTGATGTCACTCTTCAAGGTAAGTTTTTTTAAAGAGGTAAACTTACCTTCCCGACAGACCCCTGGCCACGGCTCCCGCCCTTCCCGACAGACCCCTGGCCACTGCTCCCGCCCTTCCCGACAGACCCCTGGCCACTGCTCCCGCCCTTCCCGACAGACCCCTGGCCACGGCTCCCGCCCTTCCCGACAGACCCCTGGCCACTGCTCCCGCCCTTCCCGACAGACCCCTGGCCACGGCTCCCGCCCTTCCCGACAGACCCCTGGCCACTGCTCCCGCCCTTCCCGACAGACCCCTGGCCACTGCTCCCGCCCTTCCCGACAGACCCCTGGCCACTGCTCCCGCCCTTCCCGACAGACCCCTGGCCACTGCTCCCGCCCTTCCCGACAGACCCCTGCTCCCGCCCTTCCCGACAGACCCCTGGCCACTGCTCCCGCCCTTCCCGACAGACCCCTGGCCACTGCTCCCGCCCTTCCCGACAGACCCCTGGCCACTGCTCCCGCCCTTCCCGACAGACCCCTGCTCCCGCCCTTCCCGACAGACCCCTGGCCACTGCTCCCGCCCTTCCCGACAGACCCCTGGCCACTGCTCCCGCCCTTCCCGACAGACCCCTGGCCACTGCTCCCGCCCTTCCCGACAGACCCCTGGCCACTGCTCCCGCCCTTCCCGACAGACCCCTGGCCACTGCTCCCGCCCTTCCCGACAGACCCCTGGCCACTGCTCCCGCCCTTCCCGACAGACCCCTGGCCACTGCTCCCGCCCTTCCCGACAGACCCCTGGCCACTGCTCCCGCCCTTCCCGACAGACCCCTGGCCACTGCTCCCGCCCTTCCCGACAGACCCCTGGCCACTGCTCCCGCCCTTCCCGACAGACCCCTGGCCACTGCTCCCGCCCTTCCCGACAGACCCCTGGCCACTGCTCCCGCCCTTCCCGACAGACCCCTGGCCACTGCTCCCGCCCTTCCCGACAGACCCCTGGCCACTGCTCCCGCCCTTCCCGACAGACCCCTGGCCACTGCTCCCGCCCTTCCCGACAGACCCCTGGCCACTGCTCCCGCCCTTCCCGACAGACCCCTGGCCACTGCTCCCGCCCTTCCCGACAGACCCCTGGCCACTGCTCCCGCCCTTCCCGACAGACCCCTGGCCACTGCTCCCGCCCTTCCCGACAGACCCCTGGCCACTGCTCCCGCCCTTCCCGACAGACCCCTGGCCACTGCTCCCGCCCTTCCCGACAGACCCCTGGCCACTGCTCCCGCCCTTCCCGACAGACCCCTGGCCACTGCTCCCGCCCTTCCCGACAGACCCCTGGCCACTGCTCCCGCCCTTCCCGACAGACCCCTGGCCACTGCTCCCGCCCTTCCCGACAGACCCCTGGCCACTGCTCCCGCCCTTCCCGACAGACCCCTGGCCACTGCTCCCGCCCTTCCCGACAGACCCCTGGCCACTGCTCCCGCCCTTCCCGACAGACCCCTGGCCACTGCTCCCGCCCTTCCCGACAGACCCCTGGCCACTGCTCCCGCCCTTCCCGACAGACCCCTGGCCACTGCTCCCGCCCTTCCCGACAGACCCCTGGCCACTGCTCCCGCCCTTCCCGACAGACCCCTGGCCACTGCTCCCGCCGAAAATCTGAAGCTATAACTTGCGGATAAAAGAAAAGAAAGAGCTTACCTGATATTCACTCACCCCCTTAGGTTAGAGGAGGTGGAAGGGTGGGGGACACTACAAGTGTAGTGTCTCGGGTTTAGCAACCGCCCAACTTAAATACAGGTAAAAATAAAACATTTATGCACCTACCCCATTCCCAAGCTGCACTCCGGCTCCCTCTCTCCCGCTCCTGGAAATGAAGGCCGCTGGAACCTGGGGGTAACCCCTCCCCATGATCTCAGCACTCCTCCAATTCCAGTATCTTGAGCATTTCCAATTGTTTTAAAACGCTCTGCTGGCTCTACCCAGTAGGTGGAGTATAAATGTGTGTGCTCCCCGTACAGCAGCCATTTCAGCAGCTGCTGTCGGAGGCCACACATCTCAGTGCAATAAAGCCTCGATTACATCCTACTCTCGTCTGAAATCTGCCGACCACCAGCTCGCCATCCGTAAGGCGGACCGCTCATACACTGCGTTCGAAGCACAAGGCCGCCTTTACCACTTTTTTAGGGTCCCCTTCGGCGTCACCAATGGGGTCTCGGTCTTCCATCGGGAGATGGACCGAATGGTTGACCGGTACGGGCTGCGGGCCACTTTCCCACACCTGGACGTCACCACCTGCGGCCACGACCAGGAGGACCACGACGCCAACCTTGCCAAATTTCTCTGCACCGCCACTCTCCTCAACCTCACCTACAATAAGGAGAAGCGAGTGTTCAGCACGAACCGCTTAGCCATCCTCGGCTATGTGGTCCAGAACGGAGTTCTGGGGCCCGACCCCGATCACATGCGCCCCCTCATGGAATTCCCCCTCTCCCACTGCCCCAAGGCCCTCAAACGATGCCTGGGGTTCTTTTCGTATTACGCCCAGTGGGTCCCAAACTACGCGGACAAGGCCCGCCCACTAATCCAATCGACCGTTTTCCCCCTGACAGCCGAGGCTCACCAGGCCTTCGACCGTATCAAGGCCAACATCGCCAAGGCTGCGATGCACGCGGTCGACGAGACTCTCCCCTTCAAAGTCAAGAGTGATGTATCAGACGTCGCTCTGGCCGCCACCCTCAACCAGGCAGGCAGGCCCGTGGTATTCTTTTCCCGCACCCTCCATGCCTCCGAAATTCGGCACTCCTCCGTCGAAAAGGAGGCCCAAGCTATCGTTGAAGCTGTGCAGCATTGGAGTCATTACCTGGCCGGCAGGAGATTCACTCTCCTCACTGACCAACGGTCGGTTGCCTTCATGTTTATCAACACACAGCGGGGCAAGATCAAAAACAATAAAATCTTGAGGTGGAGGATCGAGCTCTCCACCTACAACTACGAGATTTTGTATCGCCCCGGTAAGCTCAACGAGCCCCCCGATGTCCTATCCCGAGGTACATGTGCCAGGGCACAAGTGGACCGACTCCGGACCCTACACGACAATCTCTGTCACCCAGGGGTTACCCGTTTTTACCACTTCATTAAGGCCCGCAAGCTGCCCTACTCCATCGAGGAAGGCAGGGCTATCACCAGAGACTGCCAGGTCTGTGCGGAGTGTAAACCGCACTTCTACCGGCCAGACCATGCGTGCCTGGTGAAGGCCTCCCGCTCCTTTGAACGCCTCAGCCTGGACTTCAAAGGGCCCCTCCCCTCCACCGACCGCAACACGTACTTCCTCAGTGTGGTCGATGAATATTCCAGATTCCCCTTCGCCATCCCATGCCCTGACATGACGTCTGCCACCATCATTAAAGCCCTCAACACCATCTTCGCTCTGTTCGGTTTCACCGCCTACGTCCACAGCGACCGGGGATCCTCATTTATGAGCGATGAGCTGCATCAGTTCCTGCTCAGCAGGGGTATCGCCTCCAGCAGGACGACCAGCTACAACCCCCGGGGAAACGGGCAGGTGGAGAGGGAGAATGGGACGGTCTGGAGGGCCGTCCAGCTGGCCCTACGGTTCAGAAATCTCCTGGCATCCCGTTGGCAGGAGGTCCTCCCCGACGCCCTTCACGCCATTCGGTCGCTCCTGTGCACCGCGACTAACGAAACCCCCCATGAACGTCTCTTTGCCTTCCCCAGGAAGTCCTCCTCCGGGGTATCGCTCCCAACGTGGCTGGCAGCTCCAGGGCCCGTTTGCCTCCGTAGGTACGTGCGACTCCACAAGGCGGACCCATTGGTTGAGAGGGTACTCCACGCCAACCCGCAGTGCGCTTACGTAGCGTACCCCGACGGCCGCCAAGACACAGTCACCCTCAGGGACCTGGCACTAGCTGTTTCCACACCCCCCCCCCCACATGTGCAAACTCAGTGAAACAGGGCCGGGATCGAACCCGGGTCCTCAGCGCCGCAGTCCCAGTGCTAACCACTGTGCCACCCAAGTATTCCTAGCTTGGGTCACTGTCTGTGCGGAGTCTGCACGTTCTCCCCGTTTCTGCGTGGGTTGCCTCCGGGTGCTCCGGTTTCCTCCCACAAGTCCCGAAAGACGTGCTGTTAGGTGAATTGGACATTCTGAATTCTCCCTTTGTGACCCGAACAGGCGCCGGAATGTGGAGACTAGGGGCTTTTCACAGTAACTTCATTGCAGTGTTAACAATAAAGATTATGAAAAGACTTCCCTTCCTCAATCAATCAATCAATCTCTCTTCCCTCCTGCTAAAATGCTATGCTGGCCATGAAAGGCGCTATAGAAATGCAAGTCTTTTTTTTAATCCCACCCCTCAAACCTACCTTAAATGGCTCAAATATCTGTCCAGGAATTTCTATGAAAGACACTGGGACACATTGAAAGGTGCAAAATGATTTTTCGAAAGAGTCAGAGGGGATTTTGTTTTGGGGAAGGGGGGGGGGGGGGTGATTTTCACTGTTCGCTCAGTGTAGTTCTGACCAATGGCACATTCCAACAGGAAGCTTAATGAAAATCACAAGCATCTCTTTAACTTTCCATTCTCAACATGCAGCCGTCATGTTGGCACGTGATGATAATGCAGACTACAGCAGTCCACCCACTTCCAAATCATTATTAATTGAAATTTTGAGAAATCTGAGCTGTGCGAAGATTTAAAATCATCACTGCTCTTTCTAAATAAACAATGAGGACAGGGGGCTGGGCAATGCAATGCGACCCATTGAAGCTTTGAAATATACATAGATACACACTGCACTGTGTTGCAATCTCACAATAGATCAGTAATCACATATAGAGCGTTCTGCCGAGGGGATGACGGATTTCCACTTACCTTTCCCACTGAATGAAACGTCCAATGCTGCAAAGCCACACACACACAAAAAAAAATAATTGTGGGGTGTGTGATTTTCTTTAAAATTCTATTGTCCCACCGTTTTTTTTTGCAACAAATATAACAGCACCAGAACAAAACAAAAGGGATGGGGGGTGCGGATTTCAAATGGGACTCTCTTATCACGGATGACATTCCAGAATGAGAAAGAGGTGACAGACCTGCTATTTCCAAACACAAAATCGCCCAGGCATTTGTCCTACCTGTTAAGCATTCAAATACATGTCTCTCCCACCCTCTCTCTCTCTCATTAAATGGACGGATTCATTTCACATTCTGATTTCTGTTCAGCTTCCCCCAATCTCTCCCGGTCAAGGATAATGCGGCTGCTGCTTTCTGAAACCTTCAATCCACTCCCCCCAGTGAGATGGTGCAGAATAGCAGAGACCAGAAGGGGGGGGGGGGGGGAGGGAACGCACCCAATACGTTGAAAGAGGACCAAAATCCCAGTTAATGACTTCCAAGTCTTATTAATTAGCGAGTGACTTTAATAAACGATAATGAATGGATTCCCGAGCAGAGTACAGTGATTTTAGTCAATATTTCTGTTTTTATTCCCTTTTCTAATTCAGCTATCAGTATGCTCCTTCCCCACATGGTGGTCAATTAGAAGGAACTGCTTCCATGGACAGTGCCAGAGGACACAGATTAAAGTTAATTAGCAAAAGGTCAGAATTCTTAATATATATATATATATATAAACACAGAGTGGGCAGCGCAGTGGTTAGCACTGTTGCCTCATGGGGCTGGTTTAGCACAGGGCTAAATAGCTGGCTTTGAAAGCAGACCAAGCAGGCCAGCAGCACGGTTCGATTCCCGTAACAGCCTCCCCGAACAGGCGCCGGAATGTGGCGACTAGGGGCTTTTCACAGTAACTTCATTCGAAGCCTACTTGTGACAATAAGCGATTTTTCATTTCATTTTCATTTTATTTTGTTTCATTTAATTTCACAGCTCCAGGGTCCCAGGTTTGATTCCTTTCTGGGTCACTGTGTGGAGTCTGCACGTTCTCCCCGTGTGTGTGTGCGTGGGTTTCCTCCGGGTGCTCCGGTTTCCTCCCACAGTCCAAAGATGTGCGGGTTAGGTGGAGTGGCCATGCTAAATTACCCTTAGTGTGCAGGGTTACAAGGATAGGGCGGAGGAGTGAGTCGAGGTAGTGTGCTCTTTCAAAGGGCCAATGCTGACTCGATGGGCTGAATGGCCACTTTCTGCATTGTAGGGACTCTCTGAATGGAAGGGTATGGAAAAAGGCAGGACAGTGGACTGAGTCCAGGTGCCGGAATGTGGTGACTAGGGGCTTTTCACAGTAACTTCATTGCAGTGTTAATGTAAGCCTGCTTGTGACAATAAAGATTATTATTATTAGTCAGTGTTGGATCAGCCATGAGGGGCTGTTTAGCACACTGGGCTAAATCGCTGGCTTTGAAAGCAGGCCAGCAGCACAGTTCGATTCCCGTACCAGCCTCCCCGGACAGGCGCCGGTATGTGGCGACTCGGGGCTTTTCACAGTAACTTCATTTGAAGCCTACTCGTGACAATAAGCGATTTTCATTTCATTTCATTTTCATCTTATTAAATGGCGGAGCAGGATGGAAGGGCTGAATGGTCTCTTCATGTTCCTGTCACTTATGGTGCTTGGATTGAAGTCTCCCAGCTTAAACTCATCGACACTGCACACTCAAATCATAGGGCTGTTTAAAGTCAAGTATGTGTTTCCTTCCATTTACTTTCATGTATTGTTATTCAGATATGGGGGTAGGGGAAGGGGGGAGCTCAGCAATTGAAGGCGGGAGATCATGTGATGAAACCTCCAGGAATATGTCCGACCTGAGTCGGGAACTAGATCAGAGCACCGTCACATCCAAGCTTGGGCCCTCCAGATTCTCAATACGGATACTTCCTGTACGGTGAGTTGATGCGACGCGAGGAAAAGGTTAGCGGAGGGAGTGCTGCAGGGATAGAGAAAGTGGAATTGTGCGATGGTGCATGAGGGAGTGGCTGTGAAACGCTTCAAACTGAGGCCACCAGTCTAGAAGGTCTGCTGGCTGTCTGGGAAGAGGGACAATGGCGTTCCCCATCTCCGGACACCTCAACACTACATTTCATCTGTGTCCCATGGTGACTGACTCGTGGGGCTTTGACAAAGAGTCATCCAGACTCAAAATGTTCACTCCCTTCTCGCTTCACAGATGCTGTTTGGCCTGCTGAGATTTCTCAGCAATTTTTCTGATGAAATGTATTCCTGGAGATTTTATCACAGGAATCTCCCCAGCCATTAGTCGGCCAACATGCCCAACCTTGTGGCCTTCATAGATCATAGAATTTACAGTGCAGAAGGAGGCCATTCGGCCCATCGAGTCTGCACCGGCTCCTGGAAAGAGCACCCTACCCAAGGGTAATACCTCACGGTAGCATGGTGGTTAGCATCAATGCTTCACAGCTCCAGGGTCCCAGGTTCGATTCCCGGCTGGGTCACTGTCTGTGTGGAGTCTGCACGTCCTCCCCGTGTGTGCGTGGGTTTCCTCCGGGTGCTCCGGTTTCCTCCCACAGTCCAAAGATGTGCGGGTTAGGTGGATTGGCCATGCTAAATTGCCCGTAGTGTAAGGTTAATGGGGGGATTGTTGGGTTACGGGTATACGGGTTACGTGGGTTTAAGTAGGGTGATCATTGCTCGGCACAACATCGAAGGCCGAAGGGCCTGTTCTGTGCTGTACTGTTCTATCTATCTATCTACCTCCACCCTATCCCCATAACCCAGTAACTCCACCCAACACTAAGGGCAATTTTAGACACTAAGGGCAATTTATCATGTCCAATCCACCTAACTTGCACATCTTTGGACTGTGGGAGGAAACCGGAGCACCCGGAGGAAACCCACGCAGACACGGGGAGGATGTGCAGACTCCGCACAGACAGTGACCCAAGCTGGAATCGAACCTGGGACCCTGGAGCTGTGAAGTGATTGTGCTATCCACAATGCTGCCGTGCTGTCCCTACACCAATTGAAAAGCAAAACAACTCAGGGCCCAATTGGATGATGCTCGACAACAGCCAAACAGCCATTTTGCTCTCCATTTCCAATACTTCTACATCTGGTAAAGGGAAATGTGCAAAGAAAATGACAGACTTTGTTTATGCCCCGATGACCTTTCTCCAGGGTTACACATAGCGTCAATTCCTCTCGACTCCAGGCCAGTCCGATCTGGATTCACCGTGTTGGAGAATCAGCCAGAGAGTTGCCATCACATCAAATGTCAACGCAAAAGCAAAATACCATTGGATGGCAGAAATCCAAAATAAACATTTTGAAAATGCTGGAAACACTCGGCAAGACCGGAAGCATCTGCGGAGGGATGGACAGAGTTCAGCTTTCAGATCAAATAATCTTTCATCAGTCATTCTGACGAAAGGTCATTGGTAATCTGAAGCATTATCTCTTGTTTCTCTCGCTGTGGAATATCAATATCCTTGCCGCCTGTTCACACAGGGAAGGCACTGTCTTGTCACTGGACCAGTAAGCCAGAGAGCCAGAGTCAGGCTCCGGGGAACCTGGTTCGATACCCCCCCACTGCAGACGGTGAAATTTGAATTCAATAGAAATCTAGAATTAAAAGTATAACGATGACCATTGTCGATTGTCGTAAAAACCCATCTGGTACACTAATGTCCTTTAGGGAAGGAAATCTGCCGTCCTTACCCGGTCTGGCCTACATGTGACTCCAGACCCACAGCAATGTGTTTGTGGACAATAAATGCAGGCAGAGCATCACATGAACGAATAAAAAAAATCATATGGATCACATTGCTAGATGGAGCATCAGGACTAGACTTCTCCACCATACCACTCCTTCCCAACAACGGCGTCTCTAATCCTCCCTGGCCTCCTCAGGCCATTGAATCCAGTCCAGGAGTTCACATAGATCAAGTACTATCTGTAAAGATCTTTGATGCAACCTCTAACCCAGTCAAGAAACCTCCCAGAGGGTGATGGAGTGATTCAGCAGTAGGCAACATCTTCCAGAGGCTCATTTGTGGTCTGAGAAAAGAAGAATCGGTTTATATTCAGTCTGTTCCTACTCTTCCACAGTACTGCTATAGAATCATGGTATCCCTACAGTGCAGAAGGAGGCCATTTGGCCCATTGAGTCGGCACTGAGGCTCTGAAAGAGCGCCTTACCTAGGCCCATGCCCTCACCCGATCCCCATAACCCCAGCTAACCTTTTGACACTAAGGGACAATTTATCATGGCCAATCCACCTAACCTGCACATCTTTGGACACTAAGGGACAATTTATCATGGCCAATCCACCTAACCTGTACATCTTTGGACACTAAGGGACAATTTATCATGGCCAATCCACCTAACCTGTACATCTTTGGACACTAAGGGACAATTTATCATGGCCAATCCACCGAACCTGTACATCTTTGGACACTAAGGAACAATTTAGCATGGCCAATCCACCTAACCTGTACATCTTTGGGCACTAACGGACAATTTAGCATGGCCAATCCACCTAACCTGTACATCTTTGGACACTAAGGGACAATTTAACACGGCCAATCCACCTAACCTGCACATCTTTGGACACTAAGGGGCAATTTAACATGGCCAATCCACCTAACCTGGTACATCTTTGGACACTAAGGGACAATTTATCATGGCCAATCCACCTAACCTGCACATCTTTGGACACTAAGGTACAATTTAACACGGCCAATCCACCTAACCTGTACATCTTTGGACACTAAGGGACAATTTATCATGGCCAATCCACCTAACCTGTACATCTTTGGACACTAAGGGACAATTTATCATGGCCAATCCACCTAACCTGTACATCTTTGGACACTAAGGGACAATTTATCATGGCCAATCCACCTAACCTGTACATCTTTGGACACTAAGGGACAATTTATCATGGCCAATCCACCTAACCTGCACATCTTTGGACACTAAGGGACAATTTAACATGGCCAATCCATCTAACCTGTACATCTTTGGACACTAAGGGACAATTTAACACGGCCAATCCACCTAACCTGCACATCTTTGGACACTAAGCGGCAATTTAACACGGCCAATCCACCTAACCTGCACATCTTTGGACACTAAGGGACAATTTAGCATGGCCAATCCACCTAACCTGCACATCTTTGGACACTAAGGGACAATTTATCATGGCCAATCCACCTAACCTGTACATCTTTGGACACTAAGGGACAATTTAGCATGGCCAATCCTCCTAACCTGTGCATCTTTTGACACTAAGGGACAATTTATCATGGCGAATCCACCTAACCTGCACATCTTTGGACACTAAGGGACAATTTATCAGGGCCAATCCACCTAACCTGTACATCTTTGGACACTAAGGGACAATTTAGCATGGCCAATCCTCCTAACCTGTACATCTTTGGACACTAAGGGACAATTTATCATGGCCAATCCACCTAACCTGTACATCTTTGGACACTAAGGGACAATTTATCATGGGCAATCCACCTAACCTGTACATCTTTGGACACTAAGGGACAATTTATCATGGCCAATCCACCTAACCTGCACATCTTTGGACACTAAGGGACAATTTATCATGGCCAATCCACCTAACCTGTACATCTTTGGACACTAACGGACAATTTATCATGGCCAATCCACCTAACCTGTACATCTTTGGACACTAAGGGACAATTTATCATGGCCAATCCACCTAACCTGTACATCTTTGGACACTAAGGGACAATTTATCATGGCCAATCCACCTAACCTGTACATCTTTGGACACTATGGGACAATTTATCATGGCCAATCCACCTAACCTGTACATCTTTGGACACTAAGGGACAATTTATCATGGCCAATCCACCTAACCTGCACATCTTTGGACACTAAGGGACAATTTAACATGGCCAATCCACCTAACCTGTACATCTTTGGACACTAAGGGACAATTTAACACGGCCAATCCACCTAACCTGCACATCTTTGGACACTAAGGGGCAATTTAACATGGCCAATCCACCTAACCTGCACATCTTTGGACACTAAGGGACAATTTAGCATGGCCAATCCACCTAACCTGCACATCTTTGGACACTCAGGGACAATTTATCATGGCCAATCCACCTAACCTGTACATCTTTGGACACTAAGGGACAATTTAACATGGCCAATCCACCTAACCTGTACATCTTTGGACACTAAGGGACAATTTATCATGGCCAATCCACCTAACCTGCACATCTTTGGACACTAAGGGACAATTTAACATGGCCAATCCACCTAACCTGTACATCTTTGGACACTAAGGGACAATTTAACACGGCCAATCCACCTAACCTGCACATCTTTGGACACTAAGCGGCAATTTAACATGGCCAATCCACCTAACCTGCATATCTTTGGACACTAAGGGACAATTTAGCATGGCCAATCCACCTAACCTGCACATCTTTGGACATTAAGGGACAATTTAGCATGGCCAATCCTCCTAACCTGTGCATCTTTTGACACTAAGGGACAATTTATCATGGCCAATCCACCTAACCTGTACATCTTTGGACACTAAGGGACAATTTATCATGGCCAATCCACCTAACCTGTACATCTTTGGACACTAAGGGACAATTTATCATGGCCAATCCACCTAACCTGTACATCTTTGGACACTAAGGGACAATTTATCATGGCCAATCCACCTAACCAGTACATCTTTGGACACTAAGGGACAATTTATCATGGCCAATCCACCTAACCTGTACATCTTTGGACACTAAGGGACAATTTATCATGGCCAATCCACCTAACCTGCACATCTTTGGACACTAAGGGACAATTTAACATGGCCAATCCACCTAACCTGTACATCTTTGGACACTAAGGGACAATTTAACACGGCCAATCCACCTAACCTGCACATCTTTGGACACTAAGGGGCAATTTAACATGGCCAATCCACCTAACCTGCACATCTTTGGACACTAAGGGACAATTTAGCATGGCCAATCCACCTAACCTGCACATCTTTGGACACTCAGGGACAATTTATCATGGCCAATCCACCTAACCTGTACATCTTTGGACACTAAGGGACAATTTAACATGGCCAATCCACCTAACCTGTACATCTTTGGACACTAAGGGACAATTTATCATGGCCAATCCACCTAACCTGCACATCTTTGGACACTAAGGGACAATTTAACATGGCCAATCCATCTAACCTGTACATCTTTGGACACTAAGGGACAATTTAACACGGCCAATCCACCTAACCTGCACATCTTTGGACACTAAGCGGCAATTTAACACGGCCAATCCACCTAACCTGCACATCTTTGGACACTAAGGGACAATTTATCATGGCCAATCCACCTAACCTGTACCTCTTTGGACACTAAGGGACAATTTATCATGGCCAATCCACCTAACCTGTACATCTTTGGACACTAAGGGACAATTTAACATGGCCAATCCATCTAACCTGTACATCTTTGGACACTAAGGGACAATTTAGCATGGCCAATCCACCTAACCTGCACATCTTTGGACACTAAGGGACAATTTATCATGGCCAATCCACCTAACCTGTACATCTTTGGACACTAAGGGACAATTTAGCATGGCCAATCCTCCTAACCTGTGCATCTTTTGACACTAAGGGACAATTTATCATGGCGAATCCACCTAACCTGCACATCTTTGGACACTAAGGGACAATTTATCAGGGCCAATCCACCTAACCTGTACATCTTTGGACACTAAGGGACAATTTAGCATGGCCAATCCTCCTAACCTGTACATCTTTGGACACTAAGGGACAATTTATCATGGCCAATCCACCTAACCTGTACATCTTTGGACACTAAGGGACAATTTATCATGGGCAATCCACCTAACCTGTACATCTTTGGACACTAAGGGACAATTTATCATGGCCAATCCACCTAACCTGCACATCTTTGGACACTAAGGGACAATTTATCATGGCCAATCCACCTAACCTGTACATCTTTGGACACTAAGGGACAATTTATCATGGCCAATCCACCTAACCTGTACATCTTTGGACACTAAGGGACAATTTATCATGGCCAATCCACCTAACCTGCACATCTTTGGACACTAAGGGACAATTTAACATGGCCAATCCACCTAACCTGTACATCTTTGGACACTAAGGGACAATTTAACACGGCCAATCCGCCTAACCTGCACATCTTTGGACACTAAGGGGCAATTTAACATGGCCAATCCACCTAACCTGCACATCTTTGGACACTAAGGGACAATTTAGCATGGCCAATCCACCTAACCTGCACATCTTTGGACACTCAGGTACAATTTATCATGGCCAATCCACCTAACCTGTACATCTTTGGACACTAAGGGACAATTTAACATGGCCAATCCACCTAACCTGTACATCTTTGGACACTAAGGGACAATTTATCATGGCCAATCCACCTAACCTGCACATCTTTGGACACTAAGGGACAATTTAACATGGCCAATCCACCTAACCTGTACATCTTTGGACACTAAGGGACAATTTAACACGGCCAATCCACCTAACCTGCACATCTTTGGACACTAAGCGGCAATTTAACACGGCCAATCCACCTAACCTGCACATCTTTGGACACTAAGGGACAATTTAGCATGGCCAATCCACCTAACCTGCACATCTTTGGACATTAAGGGACAATTTAGCATGGCCAATCCTCCTAACCTGTGCATCTTTTGACACTAAGGGACAATTTATCATGGCCAATCCACCTAACCTGTACATCTTTGGACACTAAGGGACAATTTATCATGGCCAATCCACCTAACCTGTACATCTTTGGACACTAAGGGACAATTTATCATGGCCAATCCACCTAACCTGTACATCTTTGGACACTAAGGGACAATTTATCATGGGCAATCCACCTAACCTGTACATCTTTGGACACTAAGGGACAATTTATCATGGCCAATCCACCTAACCTGCACATCTTTGGACACTAAGGGACAATTTATCATGGCCAATCCACCTAACCTGTACATCTTTGGACACTAAGGGACAATTTATCATGGCCAATCCACCTAACCTGTACATCTTTGGACACTAAGGGACAATTTATCATGGCCAATCCACCTAACCTGCACATCTTTGGACACTAAGGGACAATTTAACATGGCCAATCCACCTAACCTGTACATCTTTGGACACTAAGGGACAATTTAACACGGCCAATCCGCCTAACCTGCACATCTTTGGACACTAAGGGGCAATTTAACATGGCCAATCCACCTAACCTGCACATCTTTGGACACTAAGGGACAATTTAGCATGGCCAATCCACCTAACCTGCACATCTTTGGACACTCAGGGACAATTTATCATGGCCAATCCACCTAACCTGTACATCTTTGGACACTAAGGGACAATTTAACATGGCCAATCCACCTAACCTGTGCATCTTTTGACACTAAGGGACAATTTAACACGGCCAATCCGCCTAACCTGCACATCTTTGGACACTAAGGGGCAATTTAACATGGCCAATCCACCTAACCTGCACATCTTTGGACACTAAGGGACAATTTAGCATGGCCAATCCACCTAACCTGCACATCTTTGGACACTCAGGGACAATTTATCACGGCCAATCCACCTAACCTGCACATCTTTGGACACTAAGGGACAATTTAGCATGGCCAATCCACCTAACCTGCACATCTTTGGACATTAAGGGACAATTTAGCATGGCCAATCCTCCTAACCTGTGCATCTTTTGACACTAAGGGACAATTTATCATGGCCAATCCACCTAACCTGTACATCTTTGGACACTAAGGGACAATTTATCATGGCCAATCCACCTAACCTGTACATCTTTGGACACTAAGGGACAATTTATCATGGCCAATCCACCTAACCTGTACATCTTTGGACACTAAGGGACAATTTATCATGGCCAATCCACCTAACCAGTACATCTTTGGACACTAAGGGACAATTTATCATGGCCAATCCACCTAACCTGTACATCTTTGGACACTAAGGGACAATTTATCATGGCCAATCCACCTAACCTGCACATCTTTGGACACTAAGGGACAATTTAACATGGCCAATCCACCTAACCTGTACATCTTTGGACACTAAGGGACAATTTAACACGGCCAATCCACCTAACCTGCACATCTTTGGACACTAAGGGGCAATTTAACATGGCCAATCCACCTAACCTGCACATCTTTGGACACTAAGGGACAATTTAGCATGGCCAATCCACCTAACCTGCACATCTTTGGACACTCAGGGACAATTTATCATGGCCAATCCACCTAACCTGTACATCTTTGGACACTAAGGGACAATTTAACATGGCCAATCCACCTAACCTGTACATCTTTGGACACTAAGGGACAATTTATCATGGCCAATCCACCTAACCTGTACATCTTTGGACACTAAGGGACAATTTATCATGGCCAATCCACCTAACCTGTACATCTTTGGACACTAAGGGACAATTTATCATGGCCAATCCACCTAACCTGTACATCTTTGGACACTAAGGGACAATTTATCATGGCCAATCCACCTAACCTGTCCATCTTTGGACACTAAGGGACAATTTATCATGGCCAATCCACCTAACCTGCACATCTTTGGACACTAAGGGACAATTTAACATGGCCAATCCACCTAACCTGTACATCTTTGGACACTAAGGGACAATTTAACACGGCCAATCCACCTAACCTGCACATCTTTGGACACTAAGGGGCAATTTAACATGGCCAATCCACCTAACCTGCACATCTTTGGACACTAAGGGACAATTTAGCATGGCCAATCCACCTAACCTGCACATCTTTGGACACTCAGGGACAATTTATCATGGCCAATCCACCTAACCTGTACATCTTTGGACACTAAGGGACAATTTAACATGGCCAATCCACCTAACCTGTACATCTTTGGACACTAAGGGACAATTTATCATGGCCAATCCACCTAACCTGCACATCTTTGGACACTAAGGGACAATTTAACATGGCCAATCCACCTAACCTGTACATCTTTGGACACTAAGGGACAATTTAACACGGCCAATCCACCTAACCTGCACATCTTTGGACACTAAGCGGCAATTTAACACGGCCAATCCACCTAACCTGCACATCTTTGGACACTAAGGGACAATTTAGCATGGCCAATCCACCTAACCTGCACATCTTTGGACACTAAGGGACAATTTATCATGGCCAATCCACCTAACCTGTACATCTTTGGACACTAAGGGACAATTTAGCATGGCCAATCCTCCTAACCTGTGCATCTTTTGACACTAAGGGACAATTTATCATGGCGAATCCACCTAACCTGCACATCTTTGGACACTAAGGGACAATTTATCAGGGCCAATCCACCTAACCTGTACATCTTTGGACACTAAGGGACAATTTAGCATGGCCAATCCTCCTAACCTGTACATCTTTGGACACTAAGGGACAATTTATCATGGCCAATCCACCTAACCTGTACATCTTTGGACACTAAGGGACAATTTAGCATGGCCAATCCACCTAACCTGCACATCTTTGGACACTAAGGGACAATTTATCATGGCCAATCCACCTAACCTGTACATCTTTGGACACTAAGGGACAATTTAGCATGGCCAATCCTCCTAACCTGTGCATCTTTTGACACTAAGGGACAATTTATCATGGCGAATCCACCTAACCTGCACATCTTTGGACACTAAGGGACAATTTATCAGGGCCAATCCACCTAACCTGTACATCTTTGGACACTAAGGGACAATTTAGCATGGCCAATCCTCCTAACCTGTACATCTTTGGACACTAAGGGACAATTTATCATGGCCAATCCACCTAACCTGTACATCTTTGGACACTAAGGGACAATTTATCATGGCCAATCCACCTAACCTGTACATCTTTGGACACTAAGGGACAATTTATCATGGCCAATCCACCTAACCTGCACATCTTTGGACACTAAGGGACAATTTATCATGGCCAATCCACCTAACCTGTACATCTTTGGACACTAAGGGACAATTTATCATGGCCAATCCACCTAACCTGTACATCTTTGGACACTAAGGGACAATTTATCATGGCCAATCCACCTAACCTGTGCATCTTTGGACACTAAGGGACAATTTATCATGGCCAATCCACCTAACCTGTGCATCTTTGGACTGTGGGAGGAAACCGGAGCACCCGGAGGAAACCCACACAGACACGGGGAGAACATGCAGACTCCACACAGTCACCTGAGTCCGGGATCGAACCCGGGTCCCTGGCGCTGTGAAGCAGCAGTGCTAACCATTGCGCTATATCAGAGGAGGGGGGCTCTCTTTCAGTAAGACAACAACTATGCCACCCTGCTGCCCCAGTCAAACGAACCATGCAGAGCTGCAAATAATGCAAGGTAAAGTGGCCACTACCATATCCTCAATATTTTCTAAATTTATTTTCAGGGGGCAGCACGGTAGCATGGTGGTTAGCATAAATGCTTCACAGCTCCAGGGTCCCAGGTTCGATTCCCGGCTGGGTCACTGTCTGTGTGGAGTTTGCACGTCCTCCCCGTGTGTGCGTGGGTTTCCTCCGGGTGCTCCGGTTTCCTCCCACAGTCCAAAGATGTGCGGGTTAGGTGGATTGGCCATGCTAAATTGCCTGTAGTGTCCTAAAAAAGTGAGGTTAAGGGGGGGGTTGTTGGGTTGCGGGTATAGGGTGGATACGTGGGTTTGAGTAGGGTGATCATTGCTCGGCACAACATCGAGGGCCGAAGGGCCTGTTCTGTGCTGTACTGTTCTATGTTCTATATGGAAGGTGGCAACAGCAGCAGGGGCAGTCTGCAACCGCACAGGGTGGTTGAGCCCAGGAAGTATTGAATGACACCCATTAGTCACCCGTCTCACTTCCTTTCCTTACAGGCATAATGTCCAGAATGGGAACTGTTATAACCTGCATGGGACCTCCGGGGTTGGAGCAATCAGTCTCCCCATGAGTCTTGCTGAATATGAACTCCTACGAGGACAATAATGATTGAATTCAGAATAATATTGGCCAGGCATGGATCCGACAGAGCAGACTCGGCTGGGACCTGATATTGTAAATATAATTGCTTTGCAATCAACCCAGTTTTCTTCTGACCAACTTGTTTTGGACATGCTTGTGGCCTGCTAAAGAAACCAAATTAGGTCAGAGGACAGTCAGAAACGGAGGAATTCATAAAGGGAACAAAGAAACGGCTGAGGAACTAAATTCGTACTTTGCTTCTGTTTTCACAAAGGAAGACATGAATAATGTACCGGAAGTTCTTTTTTTTTTTATAAATAATTTTTATTGAAATTTTTCGATACAAACATTTACCCCTACTACATTTTAAATTATAACACAACAAATCCCCCCTGGAAAATCCTCCCCATGCCCTCCCCCGCGCGCACCCCCCCCCCCTCCCCCCCCCCCCCCCCCCCCCCCCCCCGCGCTACCAGTCTAGCAACCAAACCGTTTTTCCCTTTCTACCGATGGCCTCGGGCAGTCATTGCCCGCGACCCCCCCCGCTGACGTGCTCCCTTCGTTGCTATCCCCCCCCCCTCCCTTTCCCCCCCCCCCCTTTCTCCCCGGGTTGCTGCTGTTTCGGCCTCCAGTTCCTATCTCTGATCCAGAAAGTCAAGGAAGGGCTGCCACCGCCGGAAGAACCCCTGTACCGACCCTCTCAGGGCGAATTTGATTCTTTCCAATTGGATGAAGCTTGCCATGTCGTTTAACCAGGTGTTAACACTTGGTGGCCTTGTGTCCCTCCACTGAATCAAGATCCTTCTCCGAGCTACCAAGGACGCAAAGGCCAATATTCCGGCCTCCCCTGCCTATGTACCGGAAGTTCTGAGAAGCAGAAGTTTTAGTGAGGAGCTGAAGGAAATTAGTATGGAAATGATTTGGGGGAAATTAATGGGATTGAAGGCGGATAAATCTCCAGGGGCTGATAATCTTCATCCCAGAGTACGCAAGGAAGTGGCTCGAGAAATAGTAGATCTATTGGTGGTCATTTTCCCAAATTCTTTGTATTCTGGAATGGTTCCTACATATTGGAGGGTAGCGAATGTAATCCCACTATTCAAAAAGGGAGGTAGAGAGAAAACAGGGAACGATAGACCAGTGAGCCTAACGTTGGGAGTGGGGAAGTTGCTGGAGTCCATTATCAAGGATTTCATAGCATTTGGAAAGCTGTGGTGTAACCAGACAAAGTCAGCATGGATTTACAAATGGAAAATCATACTTGATAAATCTACTAGAATTCTTTGAAGATGTAAGTAGTGGAGTTGCCAAGGGAGAATCGCTAAATGTGGTATATTTAGACTTTCAGAAGGCTATCGACAAGGTCTGACATAGCGGATTACTATGTAAAGTTAAAGCGCATGGGATTACGGGTAGCGTCTTGAGATGGATAGAAAGCTGGTTAGCAGACAGGTAGCAGAGTTGGAATAAATGGGTCTTTTTCTGATGGGCAGCCAGTGACTGGTGGGGTACCGAAGGGATCTGTGCTAGGACCCCAACTGTTCACACTATATACTGATGATTTGGACGAGGGAACTAAATGTATTATCTCAAAATTTGCAGATGACACAAAGTTGGGTGGGAGGGTGAGCTGTGAGGAGGATGCAGAGATGCTTCTGCGGGAGTTGGACAGGCTGATTGAGTGGGCACATGCATGGCAGATACAGTATAATGTGGATAAATGTGAGGTTATCCACTACGGTAGCAAAAATAGGAAGTCAGATTATTATTTGAATGGGTGTAAATTGAGAGAGGTGGATACTCAGCGAGACCTTGGTGTCCTTGTGCATCAGTCGCTGAAAGCAAGTGCGCAGGTACAGCAGGCAGTAAAGAAGGCAAATGGTATGTTGGCCTTCATAGCGAGAGGATTTGAGTATAGGAATCGGAATGTTTTACTGCAATTGTATAGGGCATTGGTGAGGCCACACCTGGAGTATTGTGCACAGTCCTGGTGTCCTTATCTGAGGAAGGATGTTCTTGCTATGGAGGGAGTGCAGCGAAGGTTTACCAGGCTGATTCCTGGGATGGTGCGACTGTCATATGAGGAGAGACTAAGTCGGTTAGGATTATAGTCATTGGAGTTTAGAAGAGTGAGAGGGGATCTCACAGAAACTTATAGCAGGATTAGACAGGGCAGATTCAGAAAGAATGTTCCCAATGGTGGGGGAGTCCAGAGCTAGGGGTCATAGTTTGAGGATAAGGGGTAAATCTTTTGGGACTGAGGTGAGGAGAAATTTCTTCACCCAGAGAGTGGGAATCTGTGGAATTCACTACCACAGAAAGTAGTTCAGGCCAGAACGCTGTGTAATTTCAAGAAGGAATTCAATACAGCTCTTGGGGCGAAAGGGATGGGGGGGGGGGGGGGGGGGGGGAGGTGGGATTAGGGTATTGAACTTGATGATCAGCCATGATCATAATGAATGGCGGAGCAGGCTCGAGGGGCTGAATGGCCTCCTCCTGCTTCTATCTTCTATGTGTGTTTCTATGTACGAATTGCACATGAAAAGCTATGAAAGAGATACAGGATTTTAATTATTAATTTATAGGACAGCAATCACAGTTCAGGCAATAGGGTCTTTGTTGGAATTGCGCATAATGTTCATTTTTCCCGGGATCGGTTTTGACGCATGTGTATGGCAGACGAGGTCAAGCTGATGAAAAGCTGCCCTTTAACATGGAATGGGCTGGGATGGGAGATTGCCATTTTTAAAAGTCCATGCATCTTGTCGTGGCTCTGCTCTGCAAGTAGCTTCTCCAATCCACTTGCTACTCTCCATAAAAAGCAAGGACCAAATCGTGGAGTGCTGTCCTCTGACAATTTTGCATTTGAATTCATCCCAGAGTGCTCGTTGCCATGCAGGGTCTGATAGTGCGACACGGTAGCACAGTGGTTAGCACTGTTGCTTCACAGCGCCAGGGTCCCAGGTTCGATTCCCGGTTTGGGTCACTGTCTGCGCGGAGTCTGCATGTTCTCCCCGTGTCTGGGTGGGTTTCCTCCGGGTGCTCCGTTTTCGTCCCACAAGTCCCGAAAGACGTTCTTGTTAGGTGAATTGGACATTCTGAATTCTCCCTCTGTGACCCGAACAGGTGCCAGAATGTGGCGACTAGGGGCTTTTCACAGTAACCGCATTGCAGTGTTAATGTCAGCCTACTTGTGACACTATCATCGAATCATAGAATTTACAATGCAGAAGGAGGCCATTCGGCCCATTGAGTCTGCACCGGCCCTTGCAAAGAGCACCCTATTTAAGCCCACACCTCCACCCTATCCCTGCAACCCAGTAACCCCACCTAACCTTTTTGGACACTAAGGGCAATTGATCATGACCAATGCACCAAACCGGCACATCTTTGGACCGTGCGGGAAACCGGAACACCCGGAGGAAACCCACGCAGACACGGGGAGAACATGCAGGCTCCACACAGACAGTCACCCAAGGCCGGATTCGAACCTAGGACCCTGGAGCTGTGAAGCAACAGTGCTAACCACTATGCTACTGTGCAAAGCATAAAGAATATTATTATTATGCAACTAAACTTCGCAATGACTTCATTGACCATGAAAGCTCTCTGAAGATGTCCTGAGAGGTATGATCTCAATACTCACTCTGTCCTTTAAGTGCCAACGTCCTGCAGAGGCCTCAAGAATGGCTAAATTGAAAAATGGAAGATGTTGCCCTGGTGCCGAGTGTGGGAAGCATGTTTCCACAGGATAGACTTTTCAGAATGTGGACCAGAAATCAGAATCACTGCGGCTGCAGCCTTCTGACACATGGACTCATTGTGACCCCCATGGATTGGAGCCACAGCCAGACAATCTTGATTCTGCACCGTCAATTTCAAATTTCTATCTTGTTTACAATCAGATACAATGCTCTTTTAAACATAGAACATAGAACAGTACAGCACAGAACAGGCCCTTCGGCCCTCAATGTTGTGCCGAGCCATGATCACCCTACTCAAACCCACGTATCCACCCTATACCCGTAACCCAACAACCCACCTTACTTTTTTTATTAGGACACTAAGGGCAATTTAGCATGGCCAATCCACCTAACCCGCACATCTTTGGACTGTGGGAGGAAACCGGAGCACCCGGAGGAAACCCACGCACACAGGGGGAGGACGTGCAGACTCCACACAGACAGTGACCCAGCCGGGAATCGAACCTGGGACCCTGGAGCTGTGAAGCATTTATGCTAACCACCATGCTACCCTGCTGCATTTAGTCCTGCCTCAAAAGACCAATTGATTTACACGAGTTGAAATGTGAACGTTGAACTGTTAGGACACCCTGGGCAGGTCTGTACCAGCCCCACTCATCCCAGAGTCACAGCACAACTGAATGAACCAATAATTCTTATCAGAATTCCCTTGACTGCCCTATAATTACAGTCACCGGGTTTGTAACACAATTACTGTTTACTTATGCCAAGAACTGTAATGAAATGGGCAGCACGGTAGCATAGTGGATGGCATTGTGGCTTCACAGTGGATAGCACTGTGGCTTCACAGTGCCAGGGTCCTGGGTTCGATTACCCGCTGGGTCACTGTCTGTGCGGAGTCTGCACGTTCTCCCCGTGTCTGCGTGGGTTTCCTCCGGGTGCTCCGGTTTCCTCCACAGTCCAAAGACGTGCAGGTTAGGTGGTTTTGCCATGCTAAATTGCCCGTAGTATCTAAAACTTTTAGGATGGGTTATTAGGTTATGGGGATAGGGTGGAAGTGAGGGCTTAAGTGGGTCGGTGCAGACTCGATGGGCCAAATGGCCTCCTTCTGCACTGTATGTTCTATGTTCTATGAAATATGCAGGAAATGCAACTGGAAATCAACGAGCTAATATCTACTACCCACTTTAACCATCCCATCCTCGACACACACACACACACACACAAGACAGACAAACACAGAGAGGGGTGGGGAAAGGGGTAAAAATGATAAGGATGGAAGTCAAAACATCTTTGCTTCAGATGGTGGTTCTTTCGCTCACTCACTTCACAGCACGCTTGCAGATTAGAGTCTTTGGTTTGCAGCCGGTAATGGTCTTCTTGGTAGAGTAATTCAGTCAGGGTCCCTCATGCAGTACTCAAAGAACATAGAACATAGAACATTACAGCGCAGTACAGGCCCTTCGGCCCACGATGTTGCACCGTCCTGTGAAACCCCTCTAAAGTCCCTCTACACTATTCCCTTATCGTCCATATGCCTATCCAATGACCATTTGAATGCGTTTATAGAAAAGGAAGCAGGCTTTCTGGAAAGACACCTTATTTCTCATCAAACTGGGCCTTCAGTACGAGGTTTGCATCCAGGCCTCTATCTATCTCTAGAGAGCGTGGGTCAGTTCTGCCTTTGTCTTTCAGGAGAGCTACAGCTCTCTCAGCAGGCTTTCCAGAGCGAGTTTACCTGGATCTTTTTGGAGAGGATTTAATTGGATCTCTTCACTGGGCTGCCAGAATCAAATCGGAAGCCAAACTGGCACCTCGGGGCTCTGAGAAACATTCCAGTGGATCAGATCCCATCGCCACCTGTTACCAGGCAGAGTACAGCCCTCTGGGCCCATTCATTTGACACCAGCCAAACCAATCAAACTGAGTCCTCACTGATACCGGCCAGTCTACACTCGCCAATTTAAATCAGCACAACCTTCTGGATTCTTCTGTTTGAATTAAAGGCACGGGCCACTTACAGGCTACTTACCTTAAAGTCACAGGTCCATCAATCATCCATGGATCAAAAATCCAACAGCAAAATAAAAGAAAGGGAAAGTAAGGGAATGAACAGAAAGGACCTTTACAAGACACTGAAAAAAATGATGGTTATCACAAATGAGTGAGCAGTCTTTCTTAACTGACAAGGCTGCAGTTCTGAAATGCTTGAATTATTATTCGCAGAGCAATGGCTGTCAGTACATGTGATACCACTTTGCTGCCAGTGAGAAAATATGAATATGAAGATCTCAAAGAAGCTTGACCCACTTCTCTGGCACTTACTGGCCGCCAAGGTAATGGGATATCCTGAAATAGAAAGCAAGACAGACAGAGAGAGACAGAGAGGAACAGGAAGTCAGACAAATAAACAGAAGGAACAGAAAAAACATGAACAGACAATGAGAGAGACAGAAAAAAGGCAACGGAGAGAGAGATATAGACAGTAAAACAGACATGGAGAGAGAGAGAGGGGAAACAGAAGATTGAATTGATAACAACATTGAAAATAAATCCATGTACAAGTCTGTCAAGTCAATGATAAGGGTAAACATGGCGATAATACAGGGGTGTACTGTCATAATATACAATGAACCTTTTCAGTCCTTCTTAACCCATCTCTGTGTCCTCGCGCAATCCTGTAACTACGGCTCCACTTCCGACTCCATGATCCGCGACCAGATCGTTTTCGGGGTCCATTCCGATCCCCTTCGCCAGCAGCTCCTTAAAGTGAAGCAGCTCACCCTCACCAACGCCATCGAGACCTGCGTCCTACACGAGCACGCTAACAACCGGTACTCCCATATCAAGGTGGCAGAGACGCCGCGGCAAGGCCTCCACGATGCGGAGCGGGTGCAGGCCGTAAAACAGCTCCAGGGCCTGAGTCTGGATGAGGGCGGCCATTTTGCGCGCTTTTCCCGGGCTCCTACGCATGCGCGCCACGACCAAGGGGACGGCGAGGCCAACGACCGAACTGCGCAGGTGCGCACATCGTTCGACCGCACCGCACATGCGCGGTGGCGCACGGAGCATCCTGACGTCGCGCCATGACGTGCAACAACTGTGGCTCCGCCCATTTAAAGCGGCAATGTCCCGCAAAATCTCAATGCCGTCTCCAGTGTGGCAAGCTTGGCCACTACGCAGCCCTGTGCAGATCTGCTCCACTGCCCAGCAGCCAGCGATCCCAGCCGCAGCGCAGGAACGTCCAGTCAGTACAGCAACCCGTCACAGACTCCGACTCCGACATGGTTCCAGGTCCCGACAACGAGGATCTCACATCCCTATTCCGGGTGGGCATCATCACCAAACATACGCTGCTTTCCTCAAAAAAGGCCAAGCCCCTCCCAGTGATGAGCACTGATCCAGACGACGAGTAGTGTGCCACCCTTACGATCTCGCATACGCTTCAGGCTGGACACCGGCGCTTCAGCCAACCTCATTTCGCAGTCTGACCTGGACACCATCCGCGTCAAGCCGACCATCCTTCCACCGGCCTGCCAGCTTCTCGACTACAATGGCAATGCCATTGCTGCCAGTGGCTCATGCCAGCTTGTGGTATCGCATCGTTCCTTAAAAGCAACCCTGCGCTTCGAAATTGTAGGGTCCATCAAAGCTTCTTTGCTCGGTGCTCAGGCCTGCAAGATCCTGAATCTCGTACAGCGGGTTCACTCCATGTCGCCCGCTGAGTCATCAGCCTCGCCAGATGCCAACTTCCAGACACAATTAAAGGATATCATTGCACGATACCACAGCGTCTTCGAAGGTATGGGCACACTCCCATACAAATACAAAATTATTTTGTAACCGAATGCCACGCCTGTGGTTCATGCACTGTGCCGGGTGCCGGCGCCCCTTTAAGGGCCGCCTCAAGCAGCAGCTGCAAGACCTCCAGGACCAGGGCGTCATTTCTAAGGTCAGGGAACCCACGGACTGGGTTAGCTCCATGGTTTGTGTCAAAAAACCGTCTGGGGAACTGCGCATTTGTATTGACCCCAAAGATTTGAACCGTAACATCATGAGGGAACACTACCCTATCCCTAAATGCGAAGAGCTTACCTGCGAAATGGCTTGCGCCAAATTTTTCAAAGTTGGATGCCTCCAAGGGGTTTTGGCAGATACAACTTGACGCATCCAGTTGGAAGCTCTGCACCTTTAACACCCCGTTTGGCCGGTATTGTTACAACCGGATGCCCTTTGGCATCATCTCCACCTCGGAGGTGTTCCACCGAATAATGGAGCAAATGATGGAAGGCATCGAGGGGGTGCGGGTGTACGTCGATGACATCATTGTTTGGTCCACGACTCCACAGGAACACATCGATAGACTCAAGCGAGTGTTCCACAGGATCCACGAGCATGGCCTCCGACTCAACAGCCAAATGCTCGTTCGGTCAAGCAGAAATAAAGTTCCTCGGTGACCATATTTTGCAGTTCGGTGTGCAGCCGGATGCAGACAAGGTGTCGGCGATCAGCGCTATGAAGACACCGGAGGACAAGAAGGCGGTCCTCCACTTCCTAGGGATGGTCAACTTCCTTGGGAAGTTTATCCCCAACCTCGCATCTCACACCACAGCTCTCCGCAATCTTGTAAAGAAAACCACCGACTTCCAGTGGCTCCCCGCTCACGAGCGAGAGTGAACTCAGGGTGAAACTCACCAAGGCCCCGGTATTGGCATTCTTCGACCCTGCCAAGGAGACGAAGATCTCCACTGATGCGAGCCAGTCTGGCATTGGGGTGGTACTCCTCCAGCGCGGCGAATCCTCCTCCTGGGCCCCAGTCGCATATGCATCGAGAGCCATGACACCTACTGAGCAGCGCTATCTCAAATCGAGAAAGAGTGCCTGGGCCTCCTCATGGGGATTGACAAATTCCATGACTACGTGTTTGGACTACCCAAATTTATGGTCGTAACGGACCACAGGCCACTGGTTCACATCATACAGAACGTCCTCAACGATAGGATGCCACGCCTACAACACATCCTCCTCAAACTCCGCCGCTCTGATTTAGACCTGGTCTACACCCCGCGCAAGCAGCTCATTGTGGCCGATGCACTCTCTCGCTCCATCACCATGCCGTGCGAGCAGTCAGACTTCGTCTGCCAGATCGATGCCCATGTTGAGTTCTGCACATCCGACTTTCCGGCCACTGACGAAAGAGTCGTACAGATTCGTCATGAAACGGCCAAGGATCCTCTACTCCAACGGGTCATGCGCCATCTCACAGATGGTTGGCAAAAGGGCCAGTGCCCACAGTTCTATAATATAAAAGGTGATCTGGCAGTGGTTGATGACATATTAATGAAGCTGGACAGGATAGTAATACCACAGAGTATGCGAGAGCTCGTCCTTGGCCAGCTCCACGAGGGTCACCTGGGGGTGGAAAAGTGTCGCCGGCGAGCCCGAGAGGCAGTGTACTGGCCTGGCATCAATCAGGACGTCGCCAACACGGTTCTAAATTGCCCAATGTGCCAACGGTTCCAGCCTGCTCAGCCGAAAGAGACTTTGCAGCCACATGAACTGGTGTCGTCCCCATGGACCAAGGTTGGCATTGATCTCTTCCACACAAAAGGCCGGGACTACATCCTCATTGTGGATTATTTCTCCAACTACCCCGGGGTGGTCAGACTGAACGACCTCACACCAGCAACAGTCATCAGGGCGTGCAAAGAGACCTTTGCCCGTCCTGGCATTCCACTTACAGTCATGACTGATAATGGCCCGTGCTTCTTCAGTCTGGAGTGGACGGATTTTGCCCGGCAGTACAATTTCACACACGTCACCTCGAGCCCCCACAACCCCCAGTCAAATGGGAAAGCTGAAAAGGGGGTACACATTGTCAAACGACTGCTGTGTAAAGCGGCTGACTCGGGCTCAGACTTTAACCTGGCGCTGTTAGCCTACAGGGCGACTCCTTAGTCCGCTGGCCTGTCCCCAGCACAGCTGCTAATGAACCGCACACTACGGACTATGGCGCCGACTATCCACATCCCGGACCTTGACAATTTCCCGGTCCTGCAAAGGATGCAACTGTCTCGGGCCCAATGCAAGCCACAGATCTCCCTGCTCTGGTCCCTGCTGACCGAGTTCGTGTTCAGCTACCTGACGGTGGTCTGCCACAGCTGTGGTGGTCAAGCAAGTGGCCCCCAGATCATTTCTCGTTCGCATGCCTGATGTCTCTTTTCTTCGGCGTAATAGGCGGGCACTGCGGCTGCTTCCACACTCGCCACCTGAACGTGATACCCTGCCTCGCCTGATGCATCCTCAGGACACACCCTTCCAAGAGCTCACTGGTCTGCCTCTTCTTTTGCCAGCCTCTACAGTCGATGCAGCTCCGCCCATTCCAGAGCAGGCGGCCCCTGACCCACCCTTGAGGCGGTCAACCAGAATTCGTTGCCCGCCACAGAGACTGAATTTATAGGCTGAATGTTTCATTGCCTTGTTCTTCGTTTACTCGCCTGTACATATTGTTTTCTATAATTTGTTATATGCACTCTATCTGCACTAGACACTTTCCCATGTAAATACGTTCATATTTTTTGTGTAGTCAGGTTCCTAGTCATGTAAATATGCTCACATACTTTGTACATAGTCAGGCACATTCACATACTCACTATTTATTGACACATACACATTTTTTAAAAGGGGGGAGATGTCATAAATTTTTTTTTTTTAATTTATAAATTTAGAGTACCCAATTCATTTTTTCCAATTAAGGGGCAATTTTAGTGTCGCCAATCCACCTAGCTTGCACATCTTTTGGGTTGTGGGGGCAACACCCACGCAAACACGGGGAGAAAGTGCAAACTCCACACGGACAGTGACCCAGAGCCGGGATCGAACCTGGGACCTCAGCGCCGTGAGGCTGCAGGGCTAACCACTAGGCCACCGTGCTGCCCAGGGAGATGTCATAATATACACACAGGTATATGATGGTGCACAGACAGACATTGATTGACACACAGGATGACCAATTAACACACAGATCACAGCAGCCAATCACCAGACAGGACACGGCCACTATAAAGCCAGAGGGCACTAGTTTTCCCGCTCTCTGGGGATGCAGCCTCTGAGACAGCCAGAGCCCGTGTAGCAACAACTAGAAGATCCACCATGTGGTAGATAGTCTGGTCAGGTTAGCCTCAGGTCTCCAGTCAACTCAGCATCGTGTCAACCCACAGTTAAGGTATGTATGATAGTTAAGAGTTTAATAAAATCGAGTTGCATTTCTCCAAGTGTTGGAAGCCTGTCTCTCTCACTGCTGCAGTAAACGTAGTCCTCGCAGACCCAGCTTACCCAACACATCATGTACAAAAATACACCATAAAATGTGAGGGTTTAGGTGCAGATAGGGTTCTGGAGAGGAACAGTTGAAGGACCCAGATGGTGGACTTGCATTTTCCCCCCTGGGCTAATTTATCAGTGGACACAGTGGGAACTCCACAGGCTGCTGTTTCCAAAGTTGCCAGCACCATTCTGGAAATGATGTTTTCTGCCATTTTCTGGGAGGCCGCCATGTTTTGTCAGCCATTTTAAATCTCACCTGGTTAGCGGAGACGTCTGGAGATGTGTGCCATGAACTGTGAGGTGGGAAGAGTCTTAAAAACAAAGTGAAAATTGTATTGCCCCCTTTTTAAAAAAAAATGTATTTTAGTCCAAACACAACCCATAACATAAACATACAACAACCCAATATAAAGATGATTCACCAGTTTGTCCATCTTCCCCCTTTTTACCCCCTAAACTACATAACACCCCCCCCCCCCCACAACCACTGGCCCCCACTGTGCACAAAACCCCTTCCCCGACCCCGTAAGAACAAGCTGAATCTTCTCCAGACTTAAGAACTCATATAAATCCCCCAACCACGGCAAGAAGCTTGCGCAAGCGTGGCCGGCAATTCCCCCTTTGCCAACGATTCGTTATACATATCCAGGAGATGGGACGGCAGCTCCGCCAAAAACGCTTTTAAAATTGACCGGGAAGCCATCCGGCCCTGGAGCCTTCCGCGATTTCTCAATCCCACGCACTCCTTTATCTCCTGCAGCTCCAATGGAGCCTCCGACGCTTGTTGCTTCTCTTCCCCCTCCGGAAACACCAACCCATGCACAAAATTCCCCATATCCGCGCCCCTCCTCCCCCACCGGGGCTCAGATCTATACAGCCCCCGATAGTAGGCCTCAAATGCCTCATTGACTTTTTCCAGCATTGTCACCAACTGCCCTCCTGCCTCCCTCACCTCCACAATCTCCCGTGCAGCCGCCTGCCACCTCAACTGACTGGCCTTCTCCCCCATACTCATACTGGACCCCGCCTGGATCGGTGAACCTGACCCACTGCCTCCCCTTCTGTCAACCAGTCAAACTCCCCCTGCAGTTTCTTCCGTTGCGCCAACACCATCTTAGTCGGGGCTCCTGAGTATCTCCGGTCCACCTCTACCATAACCTCCACCAATCTCTGCCTCTCCTCCCTCTCGACCTTATCCCCGTGGGCCTTACAAGCAATAACCTACCCCCGGACCACTGCCTTCAATGCCTCTCAGAACGTGGAGGCGGAAACCTCCCTGTTCTGATTAAGCTCCACAAGATTCTTTACCGCCAATGCCCCACCCATCTCTTCCTCAAACGCGTCTGGCCGTTCACCTCTAAATATGTCTCCTGAAGGAAAACCACATCTGCCCTCAAACCTTTTTGGTGTGGAAACACCCGGAACTGTTAAACGGATCATTTAAACCTTGCACGTTCCATGTCACCATCCTCACCGGGAGCTTCCGACCGCTTCCCCCCCCCCCCCCCCCCACTCTCTATTGAGGTCTGCCATCCCAACCTAGCACAGATTTGGGGCAGCAGGGTAGCATGGTGGTTAGCATAAATGCTTCACAGCTCCAGGGTCCCAGGTTCGATTCCCGGCTGGGTCACTGTCTGTGTGGAGTCTGCACGTCCTCCCCCTGTGTGCGTGGGTTTCCTCCGGGTGCTCCGGTTTCCTCCCACAGTCCAAAGATGTGCGGGTTAGGTGGATTGGCCATGCTAAATTGCCCGTAGTGTCCTAATTAAAGTAAGGTTAAGGGGGGGGTTGTTGGGTTACGGGTATAGGGTGGATACGTGGGTTTGAGTAGGGTGATCATGGCTCGGCACAACATTGAGGGCCGAAGGGCCTGTTCTGTGCTGTACTGTTCTATCTATCTATCTATCCCGCCCAACCATCCGCCACCTCTCTAACCTAGGCCCACCCAAAATGGCCACCTCCTCCATCCTCCCCAATCCCAACTAAAATACCAACTGCGTCACCAACCTCCCCCTCTCACAACCCCCCCCCCCCCCATCCTACCCCCTAAACTCTCCACCTCCCATCTCTGGCCACCCACCATGGCCCCAATGCCCACTCTACTTCCGTTTCCCAGCATTCCTTGCTAGCATGCGACTCCCACCTGGAGATCCAGATAAAGGACCCCACCCAAACCGCCCAAATGACCCCTCCCCCACACTGCTTCCACCGCCTTACTCCAACCCAAAACTCCGTTCCATCCCCTCATCGACCCTATCCCATACAAAACAAACATGTGCAAAAAAAACATCACATCATTTACAAACTAGCATATACATAAGAAGTCCTAAAACATACACAAATTCCCAACATTAGCCCTCCCCCAATCCATGTTCCTTGACAAAGTCTTTTGCCTCACCAGGCATCATAAAGTAATGTTCCCTGCCCTTGAAAGTCACCCAAGGTTTGGCCTGGTACAGCACCCCAAACCCAACCTTGCTCCAAAAGAGTGCCCCCTTGGCCTTGTTAAACTTCGCCCGTCACTTGGCCAGGTCATCCCAATGTCCTGATAGATCCCGATCCAATTTCCCCTCCCAGCTATGGTCTCGAGTTGGCTTCCCCCACCTCAGAATCTTCTCCTTGTCCTGGGACTTGTGCATCCGCACAATCACCGCCCGAGGCGGCTCTCCAGCTCCCTGCCTCTGTCTGAGAGAGCGATGGGCACGATCCACCTCTGAGACCTTCTCAAAGACCCCCACCTTGACCAACTTCTCGAACATCCTCGAAACGCAGCCCGTGGCACTCGTTCCCCCCACACCCTCCGGCAGACCTACGAGTCGCAAGTTCTGCCCCCGGACCGATTCTCCTGATCGTCCACCCTCACCCGCAGCACCTTGCAGCCCACCCCCAGCATCGCCATCTCTGCCTCCAATGTCACGATCCAGTCGCTATGGTCTGACACCGCCCTTTCCACCTCCTGGATCATAGCTCAGCATACAGTCCTCCCTATCCCCCCCCCCCCCCCCCCCCAACCAGCTCCTCTCTCCTTGACCCCCCCCCCCATCCCTTCCCCCCATTTTCACAGCTGTTCCCCATTCTTTCTTGCTGGGTTTTACTACCTCACCTTGCACCCCCCCCCCCCCCCCCCCTCCCCCAGGTCCTCCCTCGCTTTCCTCTTCTATCCTGTCCTGGCTATTTCCCCCTGGCTACTGGCTACTTATTTATACATATGTTGGCCACAAACAGGTCTCGGAACAGTCGGGTGAATGGCTCCCATGTTTTGTGGAAGCCCTATTCCGACCCACGGATGGCGAATTTGATTTTCTCCATTGGGAGAAATTCCGAAAGCCGGTCTACAACTCTGGGTGGTGCTGCTGATCGGCAGCCGAGCAGGATTCCACGGCGGGCAATCAGGGAGGCACGGGCAAGGGCCCTCCTCCCCATGAAGAGATCTGGCTGGTCTGAAACCCCGAAGACCGCCACTTTCGGGCATGGCTCCACCCTCACCCCCACCAGCTTGGACATAGCCTTGAAGAAGGCTGTCCAGTGCCCAGCAAGTCTGGGGCAAGAGCAGAACATGTGGGCGTAGTTGGCCGGGCCTCCTTGGCACCGTTCACATCTATCCTCCACTTCCAGGAAGAACCTGTTCATTCGGGTTCAGGGCAAGTTTACCTGGTTTAGCACAGTGGGCTAAAACAGCTGGCTTGTAATGCAGAATAAGCCAGCAGCGTGAGTTCAATTCCCATGCCAGCCTCCCCGAACAGGCGCTGGAATGTGACGACGAGGGGCTTTTCACAGTAACTTCTTTGAAGCCTAGTGTGACAATAAGCGATTATTATTATTATTATTAAGTGGGTTCTATGTACCACTTTTAGCTGCGTTAGGTTGAGCCTTGTGCATGTGGAGGTAGAGTTGACCCTGTGCAGTGCTTCGCTCCAGAGTCCCCACCCTATTTTGAAACCTAAATCTTCCTCCCATTTCCTCCTTGTCATGTCTAGTTCGGTGTCGGCCCTCTCTAGCAATTATTAGTACATGTCACTGCAGTTCCCTCTGCCAAGGATGTCTGCGTCCAGTAGCTCTTCTAATAGTGTCTGTCATGGTAGTCGCGGGTATGTCCTTGTCCCCTTCCGTAGGAAGTTTTTAAGCTGCAGGTATCTGAGTTTGTTGCCTTTAGCTAGTTGGAATCTCTGCGTTGTTCTATGGGAAAGATGGGTACAGAGGGATATGGGCCAAATGCGAGCAATTGGCACCAGCTTAGTGGTAGAAACTGGGCGGCATGGACAAGTTGGGTCAAAGGGCCTGTTTCCATGCTGTAAACCTCTGTGACTCTATGACTCTTGCGAAATATAAGTGCTAATTAAATACTGCGGTTGCCTGGTTGTTGCTTCTGACAAACTGGCAAGCTGTAAAGTGAAGTAACCGTATTGGAAAAGTAGAAGTCTTTAGATACGTGAGAATAGATTATCCACTGGATAAAGTGCTATTCTGAAATGTGTAATATGGAAAGCATAACCCATTATCATATCCAAATCCAATTGTTTGTGCTCTCTCCATGGCTTTCATTAAATATTTGAGGAAAAGACTTCCGGTTGCGGCTATGCGGAGCTAAGCCGTACGTTCGGCAGCTCCCGCTAGAAACGGACTTTGGGGCTCTTTTCAGGGCCCCCAACGGAGCTTTTTCGACGATTCCCGACGTGGGAAGGGGTCTGCAGTAGATCTCCAAGGTTCTATGGTCCGGACCAGGAGTGGGGTGAGCAGAAAAGCGGTGGCAGCACCTCTGGAAAAGCGGGGGAAGGGAAACAAAATGGCGGCCGGCGGAGCCCTCGAGGAGTGGAGGCAGTGGGCGCAGGAGCAGCAGGAGACTCTGCTGCGCTGCTTCCAGGAGCTTAAGGTGGAGCTGCTGGAGCCGTTGAAGGTAACCACCAGAGAGCTGATGGAGACTCAGACAGCCCAGGGGACCGCAATCCGGGAGCTGCAGCAGCGGCCGCCGAGAGGGAGGATGAGGCCGCGGCCCTCACGGGGAAGGTGGGGATGCACGAGGCGCTCCATAAAAAGTGGCAGGAGCGGTTCAAGGAGCTGGACAACCGGTCGAGGAGGAAGAATTTATGGATCCTGGGCCTCACGGAGGGGCTGGAGGGGTCGGACCTGGCAGCTATTGTGGTCGTTTTGCTGAACTCGTTGATGGGAGCTGGGTCCTTCCAGGGGCCCCTGGAGCTGGAGGGGGCCCACAGAATACTGGCTAGGAGGCCCAAGCCGAATGAGCCGCCGCGGGCGGTGTTGGTGAGGTTCCACCGGTTCGTGGATCGTGAGTGTGTGCTTCAGTGGGCCAAGAAGGAGCGGAGCAGCAAGTGGGAGAACACGGAGGTGCGGATCTACTGGAGTGCGGAGGTGGCAAGGCGGAGGGCCGGGTTCAACCGGACGAAGGCGGTGCTCCACAATCGGAGGGTGAAGTTTGGAATGTTGCAGCCGGCGCGTCTGTGGGTCACCTATAAGGGCCGGCACCATTCTTTTGAGTCCCCGAAGGAGGCGTGGGCCTTTGTGCAAGCCGAGAAACTGGACTCAAACTGAGGGTCAGGGATGGGAGTTTTGTATGAAAATGTAACTGTGTTTAATTTTTTCTCTGGAGGGGGGGGGGGGGGTTCTCTGTTTAATGCAGGATGTGTGCTGGCTTTTGGGGGGTGGGGCCATATCTTTCTGTCTTTTTGTATGGGTCTGGTGGACGGGTTCGGGCAGGGCGGTAAACGGGGAGTGCGGGGAGCTGGTGGTGGGGACTGGCAATGGGAGTTGCCCTAGAGGAGGCGGGGTTGGGCAGGACGAAAGCGCGGGCTTTCCTCTGGTTTCCCGCGCTGCGGGGTGATGGGGGCGGGGTCGGGGCTGAGAAGTGCGGGCCTTTGCTGGTTGTTATTTTCCCGCGCTAGAGCGGGGGGGGGGGGGGGGGGGGGGGGGGGGGGAGGGCCAGTTGATGGGCACGAAGGAGGAGGAGTAGTCCCATATGGGGAGGGGTCGGAGGTGTGGCGGGAGTTACCGGGGTCAGCAGAAGTTAGCTGGCTCACGGGAGTGCTGCGGAGGGAGGGGCGCGGCTAGGAGGGGTCCTAGCCTGGGGGGGGGAGGGGTGGGGGGAGGATACCGGGTTGCTGCTGAAATGGCCAGGAAGGAGCTGGAGTATGCAGGGGGTGCTGGGGGGGGGGGGGGGGGGGGGGGGTTGCCGCCGTGGGGAACAGGCCAAGCGGGGGGTGCTGGCCAGTGGCGGGCAGGGGATGGGGTATGGCTAATCGGCAGGGGAGGGGGGCAGGGAGCCCTCTGATCTGGCTGCTAATTTGGAATGTGAGGGGGCTGAACGGGCCGGTCAAGCGGGCCCGGGTGTTTGCGCACCTGAAGGGACTGAAGGCGGATGTGGCCATGCTCCAGGAGACCCACCTGAGAGTGGTGGACCAGGTCCGGCTGAGGAAGGGATGGGTGGGCCAAGTATTCCACTCAGGGCTGGATGAGAAGAGTAGGGGGGTGGCGATCCTGGTGGGGAAGAAGGTGTCGTTTGAGACGTTAAATGTGGTGGCTGACAGTGGCGGGAGGTACGTGATGGTGAGTGGCAAGCTGCAGGGGGAGTGGATAGTGTTGGTGAATGTTTACGCCCCAAACTGGGACCATGCGGGGTTTATGCGGCGTATGCTGGGCCGCATTCCGGACCTGGAGGTGGGGGGCCTGATCATGGGGGGGGGGGGGGGGGGGGAAGACTTCAACACAGTACTGGATCCCCCATTGGATCGATCCAAGTCCCGGACGGGTAGGAGGCCGGCGGCGGCTAAGGTGCTGAGGGGATTCATGGACCAGATGGGGGGGGTGGATCCCTGGAGGTTTGCGAGGCCAAGGGCCAGGGAATACTCGTTTTTCTCCCACGTACATAAGGCCTACTCGAGGATTGATTTTTTTGTTCTGAGTAGGGGGTTGGTTTCGAGGGTGGAGGATGTGGAATACTCCGCCATTGCCATTTCAGATCATGCCCCGCACTGGGTGGACCTCGGGCTGGGGGAGGAGAGGGACCAGCGCCCGCTCTGGCGCTTGGAGGTGGGGCTGTTGGCAGATGAGGAGGTGGGCGGGAGGGTTCGGGGGTGTATCGAGAGGTACCTTGAGGCCAATGATAACGGGGAGGTCCAAGTGGGGACGGTCTGGGAGGCATTGAAGGCGGTGATTAGAGGGGAGTTGATTTCCATCCAAACCTATAGGGACAGGGGGGAGCAGAGGGAGAGGGAGAGATTGGTAGGGGAGATGGTGCAGGTGGATAGGAGATATGTGGAGGCTCCGGAGGAGGGACTGCTGAGGGAGCGGCGTAACCTTCAGGCCAAGTTCGACTTGCTAACCACCAGAAAGGCGGAAGCTCAGTGGAGGAAAGCACAGAGGGCGGTGTATGAATACGGGGAGAAGGCGAGCAGGATGCTGGCGCACCAGCTCCGAAAGCGAGATGCGGCCAGGGAGATTGGGAGAGTGAAGGATAGAGTTGGGAAGGTGGTGCGGAGGGGAGTAGATGTTAATGGGGTCTTTAGGGACTTTTATGGGGAACTGTACCGGTCTGAACCCCCGGTGGAGGGGGGGGGGAATGGGGCGCTTCTTGGACAAGCTGCGATTCCAGAGGGTGGAGGAGGAGCAGGTAGAGGGACTGGGGGCGCCGATCGAGCTGGAGGAGGTGGTCAAAGGGATAGGGAACATGCAGTCGGGGAAGGCGCCGGGGCCGGACGGGTTTCCGGCGGAATTCTATAAAATGTATGCGGACCTGTTGGGCCCCCTGTTGGTCCGGACCTTTAACGAGGCAAGGGAGGGGGGGGGGGGGGGGGGGGGCTTTGCCCCCAACTATGTCACGGGCGTTGATTTCCTTGATCCTTAAGCGGGACAAGGACCCTCTGCAGTGTGGGTCATATAGGCCGATCTCGCTGCTAAATGTAGACGCCAAGCTGAAGGCAAAGAACCTGGCCACTAGAATAGAGGATTGTGTGCCGGGAGTCAGGGAACTGGAGGGGCCTGGTGCGGGGTGGGGAGGAGCATCGAGTGTCGCTTTATGCGGACGACCTGTTGCTGTATGTGGCGGACCCGGTGGGGGGGATGCCGGAGATGATGAGGATTCTCAGCAAATTTGGGGGCTTCTCTGGGTATAAGCTCAACCTGGGCAAGAGCGAGTTGTTCGTGGTGCACCCGGGGGATCAGGAGGAGGGGATTGGTAGGCTCCCATTGAAGCAGGCAGGGAAGAGCTTCAGGTACCTAGGGGTCCAGGTGGCTGGGAGCTGGGGGGCCCTGCACAAGCTCAACCTCACAAGGTTGGTGGAGCAGATGGAGGAGGAGTTTAAGAGGTGGGATATGTTACCGCTGTCACTGGCGGGGAGGGTGCAGTCCGTCAAGATGACGGTGCTCCCGAGGTTTTTGTTCCTGTTCCAGTGCCTTCCAATCCTTATCCCGAAGGCCTGTTTTAGGAGAGTTAACAGGAGTATTACGGGATTTGTGTGGGCGCATGGGACTCCGAGGGTGAGGAGGGTGTTTTTGGAGCGGGGGAGGGATGGGGGGGGGGGGGGGGGGGCTGGCGCTGCCCAGCCTCTGTGGGTACTATTGGGCTGCCGATGCAGCGATGGTGCGTAAGTGGATAATGGACGGGGAAGGGGCAGCATGGAAGAGGATGGAGATGGCGTCCTGTGTGGGCACGAGCCTGGAGGCGCTGGTAACGGTGCCGTTGCCGCTCCCTCCAACGAGGTATACCACGGGCCCGGTGGTGGCGGCTACCCTCAAAATTTGGGGGCAATGGAGACAGCATAGGGGGGAGGTGGGGGGCTCGATTGAGTCCCCGATACGGGGGAACCACCGGTTTGTTCCAGGGAGCATCGATGGCGGATTTCTGGGCTGGCACAGGGTAGGTATTAGGAGGTTGAGGGACCTGTTTGTGGATGGGAGGTTTGCGAGCTTGGGGGAGTTAGAGGGGAAGTTTGGGCTCCCCCTGGGGAACATGTTTAGGTACATCCAGGTTAGGGCGTTTGCCAGGCGGCAGGTGGAGGGGTTCCCCTTGCTGCCTCCACGTGGGGTATGGGACAGGGTGCTCTCGGGGGTGTGGGTTGGAGGAGGGAGGATTTCGGACATATACCGCGTAATGCAGGAGGTAGACGAGGCCTCGGTGGAGGAACTGAAGGGTAAATGGGAAGAGGAGCTGGGTGAGGAGATTGAGGAGGGGACGTGGGCGGATGCCCTGGAGAGAGTGAATTCCTTCTCTTCCTGTGCGAGGCTTAGCCTCACACAGTTCAAGGTGCTGCATAGGGCCCACATGTCTGGGACGAGGATGAGTAGGTTTTTCGGGGGTGAAGACAGGTGTGCTAGGTGCTCGGGGAGCCCAGTGAACCACGCCCATATGTTTTGGGCATGCCCAGCGCTGGGGGAGTTTTGTTTGGTGGGGGATTGGGTTTGGTGGGAGGGAGAAGTGTGTACATGGGTTTGTTGGATGTGGCGGGTGTTATCTCTTTCCTTTCTGTAGTTTGCTTTTTTTGTTTTCGATTTAGTAGTTGCTTTTGTAGGGGGGTGGGTATTGTTCTTGGGTTTTTTACCGTGGTTATTTTGTTAATATTGTTTTGTTGTTCATATTTTGTGAAAACCTTAATAAAAATTATTTTTAAAAAAATATTTGAGGAAAAATGCAGCCACCTTTTGGCTATTTCAAAGATTTGACAGCTGTCTACACTGCAAGCGCTAATGGGGTCTGCTCCACAGGGTTTGTTTGCACAGTTGCTTATGGGCATGTGAGCTTGTTAATTTTGACAGATGTATAAGCTTCCAAAGAAGATCCTCATTATTAAGTGCCTATTCAAGTAATATTTGTTTATTTTAATAGCTTTTCAAATACTTCCAAATGCCACTATAGAACAGGAGTTCTATTTGTAATGGGTACTTGGGGCTGGATTCTTCCACCCTGCCCGCTGCAAGACCGCCACGGGCGAGACGCGGGCAATGGAGAAGTCCATTGACCTCGGGCGGGATTCTCCGGTCGCCGGGCGGACATGGCCGGGGAATCCAGCCCTGGGTGAGTTGGTTGCGGGGAGGGTGTGGTGACGTTGGGATCGGGTGGGTGGGGTCTCTTGAGGGAGTGGGAGGTGAGGGTTCAGGGGGCTTTCCTCTGATCTGCAGAACTGGGCCGATGTCTCTGAGAAGGGAGGCGGGCCTTTTAACCTGATCACTTCAACCTCGACTCGACTCTGCCTTGGCAAGCCGCACTTCCTCAGGGTGAAAACCTGGTGGCTGGAGCGTCAGAAAATTCCTGACAATTGCTTCCCGTCTCCATGATGAAATTCCAGCTCTCGTGCTTGAATCTGAGAATTACTATTCACAAGAAACGGCTTTGCGGGGGTGGTGGAGGTTGGGATGCACACCTTGAGGTCAGCTCAACAACAGGCAAGTGTGAAGTCTTTCAAATATTTTCTTCATTTTAAATTCTAGTCTTTCTTTCTCTTTAGTCATGAGCAGCGGTCTGCTGAGACTGCACCTTAAAGTGGCTGAAATATCCCACACGGGGTCCACGGGATAGGAATGGTGTCTACCCTGTGCTCCTTGCAGACTACTAGCTCCTCCGTTAGTCACGGGGTATCTCTGTCACCTGGAATATATAAGGTCGGCCAGCAAGGTACTGAACAGAGAAATACTCAGTCGGGGCTCATCGGGGAGTGTAAATATGTTAGTAAATAAAACTTTCTTCTTCTTATTACTCAGTTTGGACTCCCGCGTCCTTATTAAAGTGGCCAAGTTTGAAAGGTACCATTTCCTGATGCCGCTTCTGGTGAGGTGAGATGGGGGCAGCTAATAGGCAGGGGAATGCAAAGGGAGGCAGTGCGCGGGGCGATCTTGCCCCGGGGGGTGCCCCCACGGTGGCCTGGCCCGCGATCGGGGCCCACCGATCGGCGGGTGGGCCTGTGCCGTGGGGGCACTCTTTTCCTTCCGCCTTCGCCATGGTCCACCATGGCGGAGGCGGAAGTGACTCCCTCCCCTGCGCATGCGCGGGGATGACGTCAGCAGCCGCTGACGCTCGGGCTCATGTGCGGACTTCCGCCGGCTGGCGAAGTCCCTTCGGCCCGGCTGGCATGGCACCAATGGCCGTTCCCGCCAGCTGGCGGAGCGCCAACCACTCCGGAGCAGGCCTAGCCCCTCAATGTTAGGGCTTGGCCCCTAAAGGTGTGGAGACTTCCGCACCTTTGGGGCGGCCCGGTGCCGGAGTGGGTCATGCCACTCCATCCCGCCGGGACCTCCCGCCCCGCCGGGTAGGGGAGAATCCCGGCCAAGGATTTGCACTTTGTACTTTGTTCTGGATGTTGCAGGCGTGGAGGATTATACTTTGCTCCAACTTATGAAGGCACACACTGTCCCATCTTAGAAATTCTAATAATGCACATTTCAGGGGCTGAGACAGCGAGGACGGCCCCACTCCCAAACTACCACTGCAGTGAGGCATGTGCCAAGGAGCAGGGCAAGCTTTGTGCCCAACCAGAACAGGATACATCAGAAAACACACAGAAGCTTCACCAATAACAATGCCTGCTTCATATTCCCAGTGCCTCAGCAATGGCCTTTCAATAGGCATTCTTGGAATAGTACACAAAAGGGAGAAGGTGATATCAAGCCTAGGGTTTTCTAAAACAAAAGCATATTCAATTTTTATTTTTTTTAGATTGGAACAATGTTGTTGCATGGTACATTTAATCAAGAGATGTAAGGGTCCTTCCTCTTTATTCCCTTATTTCCCCTTTCTTTTATTTTGCTGTCATACTTTGATCTATGAATGATTGATGGGCATCTCACTTTAAGGCAAGCAGCTTGGGAGAAGCCTGTGCCTTTAATTCAAACAGAAGGATCCGGAAAGCTGTGCTGGTTAAAACTGGTGATTCCAGACTGGCCGGCATCAGTGTTGACTCATTTGATTGATTTGGCTGGTGGCCAATGAATTGTCCCAAAAGGCTGTGCTCTGCCCGGTAACAGGTGATGATGGGATCTGATCCCACTGGAATGTTTTTCAGAGCTCCAAGGGTTGGGTTTGGTTCAAGTTTTGATCTTTGCAGCCCCAGGAAAGGATCTGCTATCTCCCCCTCTCCGCTTTTCTCCAGAAAGGCTGTCTTCCTGAACTGGCAGAGAATCTGGATGGATCTACGTACAGGCAGAGTACAGAACCAACCAACTCTCTCCCCTGAAGGGCAAAGGCAGAACCGTCCAACTCTCTCTGCAGAAAGATAGAGGCCTGAATGTGAACCCCAAGCTGGTAGCACAGTGATTAGCACTGTTACTTCACAGCTCCATGGTCCCAGGTTCGATTCCCCGCTGGGTCACTGCCTGTGCGGAGTCTGCACGTCCTCCCCCTGTCTGCATGGGTTTCCTCCGGGTGCTCCAGTTTCCTCCCACAGCCCACAGACGTGCTTGTTGGGAGAATTGGACATTCTGAATTCTCCCTCAGTGTACCGTACAGGCGCCGGAATGTGGCGACGAGGGGCTTTTCACAGTAACTTCATTGCAGTGTTAATGTAAGCCTACTTGTGACACTAATAAAGATTATTATTATCAGGCCCACATTGATGAGTAATAAGGTGTCTCTCCAGAAAAGGCTGATGCCTATGAGTACTGCATTTTCTAAATGAATAAATCCACAAAGAAGATTGTTACCGTCTGCAAGCCAGAAACTTTAGTCAGCAAGCTTGCTGTGAGGAAAGTAAGGGGCAGCACGGTAGCATGGTGGTTAGCATAAATGCTTCACAGCTCCAGGGTCCCAGGTTCGATTCCCGGCTGGGTCACTGTCTGTGCGGAGTCTGCACGTCCTCCCCGTGTGTGCGTGGGTTTCCTCCGGGTGCTCCGGTTTCCTCCCACAGTCAAAAGATGTGCGGGTTAGGTGGATTGGCCACGCTAAATTGCCCGTAGTGTCCTAAAAAGTAAGGTTAAAGGGGGGGGGGGGGGTTGTTGGGTTACGGGTATAGGGTGGATACGTGGGTTTGAGCAGGGTGATCATGGCTCGGCACAACATTGAGGGCCGAAGGGCCTGTTCTGTGCTGTACTGTTCTATGTTCTATGTTCTAAGAACCACCACCCTTATTGTTTCATCCATATTATTTTTACCCCTTCCCCCCCCCGCCTCTGTGTTTGTCTGCCTTGATTGTGTGGTTAGAGGGTGGACAGTCAGTCTGAGCTTGTTGTTAACCAGTTGTATTTACTGCATATTTCATGCTAACCCTTGCTATAATAAACAGTAATTGCTCAGATGGCTACAATATACGGTGACACCCCACCCGCGGGTGGGCAGGGTGGAGGGGGGGGGGGTGACAGTGAGTTTAAATCTCCTGTTGGCTTCACTTAGTGGCTGTTTAGTGGGCTGTTTAGCACACTGGGCTAAATCGCTGGCTTTGAAAGCAGACCAAGCAGGCCAGCAGCATGGTTCGATTCCCGTAACAGCCTCCCCGAACAGGCGCCGGAATGTGGCAACTAGGGGCTTTTCACAGTAACTTCATTGAAGTCTACTCGTGACAATAAGCGATTTTCATTTCATTTCATTTCACTTGATTCTGATGCTTTTCAAATGTGTCTGAGAATGAGACCACAAAATGCAATTTACACAGAGGGTAGTGGGTGCCTGGAACTCGCTGCTGGAGGAGGTGGTGGAAGCAGGGACAATAGTGACATTTAAGGGGCATCTTGACAAATACATGAATAGGATGGGAATAGAGGGATACGGACCCTGGAAGTGTAGAAGATTTTAGTTTAGACGGGCAGCATGCTCGGCACGGGCTTGGAGGGCCGAAGGGCCGGTTCCTGTGCTGGACTTTTCTTTGTTCTTTGACACAGGGAGAACGTGCTGACCCCGCAAATACAGTCACCCAAGCCAGGAATCGAACCCGGGTCCCTGGAGCTGTGAAGCAACAGTGCTAACCACTGAGCTACTGTGCCGCCCTGAAGTGTCGCTTCTAACGGGCAACCAAATCGTGCACAGTCAGATCCCGCAAACAGCCGTGCTGTTTCAGTGACGTTGGCCGAGGGAGAAATATCATCCAGCTCTCCGCGGAGCCGAAGGCAACTCTTCCTCCCACAGGCCCAGGGAGTTTCGGCGTTCGGAGAGGGAGACGAGGCCCAGTTTAAGGCGTTGTTGGAAAGATTGGATATTCTGTGGGCGTGCAGGCTAAACTTTGACATACAAAACCTCCGAGCCTGCAGAGTAATATAGCAGGAATGTTTTCCGAGTTGGACCTTTTGCTCAGTTTAGGATTAGAGGTAGGCTGCCTGTAACGGCAAGGGATTAAATCCCTCCAGTTTTAATTTAAAAACATGCCCACTTGCTCATTTATTCTGCAGTCTTCATAAGTACATGTACATAAGTACATGTTTACTACATGTACTAAAACAGTGACTGCAGCAGACGTGGACTAATAGAATTTCTCTGGAATATACAGACAGCAGGGCTCTTTAAAGGATTGTTTACCAAGCAGAAGCGAGCTCTAGACGATGTTGCACTGAAGCAGGCAGCTGTAGCTGTTTTGCGTGTCTCTCGGAAGTATTATCATAGAATTTACAGTGCAGAAGGAGGTCATTCGGCCCATCGAGTCTGCACCAGCTCTTGGAAAGAGCACCCTACCCAAGGTCAACACCTCCACCCTATCCCCATAACCCAGTAACCCCACCCAACACTAAGGGCAATTTTGGACACTAAGGGCAATTTAGCATGGCCAATCCACCTAACCTGCACATCTTTGGACTGTGGGAGGAAACCGGAGCACCCGGAGGAAACCCATGCACACACGGGGAGGACGTGCAGACTCCGCACAGACAGTGACCCAAGCCAGAATCGAACCTGGGACACTGGAGCTATGAAGCAATTGTGCTATCCACAATGCTACCGTGCTGCCCTATTGTGCATGGATTTTCAAAGTAACCATCCTGAGAAGAGAAACTATTGCAAGTTAAGTTATTTTGGGAATAAAGTGTGGAAATCGGCTCTGTACAATTACACCCGGTTTAGCTCAGTGGGCTAGACAGATTGTTTGTGATGCAGAACAAGGCCAGCAGCGTGGGTTCAATTCCCGGACTGGGAAGATCCCGCCTTCTCAACCTTGCCTGAGGTGTGGTGTGGTTAAATCACCACCAGTCAGCTCTCCCCTTCAAAGGGGAAAGCAGCCCATGGTCACCGGGGACCATGGCGATTTTACCTTTACAACCACACACAGGGGAAAATACCAGAACAAAATGGCTGCAACATGGAATCACATGCATAGAGACCGCATCGAACTGTAAAAAATCCCTAAGCCTATGCTCTGAGTGTGTGTGTGTGGGACCAGTATGTGTGATGTAAGAATGGTGGTTGTGATTTGCTAATTTTTTTTAAAATTGGGGAAATGGCTTCAACGAACACATTGGGCAGCACGGTAGCACAGTGGTCAGCATTGTTGCTTCACAGTTCCATGGTCCAGGGTTCGATTCCCGGCTTGGGTCACTGTCTGTGCAGAGTCTGCATGTTCTCCCCGTGTCTGCGTGGGTTTCCTCCGGGTGCTCCGGTTTCCTCCCACAAGTCCCGAAAGACGTGCTTGTTGGGTGAATTGGACTTTCTGAATTCGCCCCCTGTGTACCCGAACAGGTGCCGGAGTGTGACGATTAGGGGCTTTTCACAGTAACTTCATTGCAGTGTTAATGTAAGCCTACTTGTGACGATTATTATTATCTTGTTCGTGGTTTCACCTCAGAAAACCAGACTGACTAATTCTTTACAGTCTGAAGGCCTCAATCGTGAGACTCCTCCAGCATTGGCAAAGCACATCCTTACTAAATTCACAAAAAACAAACCTGGAGTGCGAGGACAGGGAAGTCATTCCCTCACATGGTCATAACACCGTCTGTGCAGAGAGACAGAACCAGCTTTGTGTGCAAGTGTACATGTGTACATTTGAACTCTCGATCAGTTTAAAGATGAGCCCAGGAAAGTATAAAATTGCCGCCGGCTCTGTCATGTGAAGGAATAATGTCAAATATATAAGTATATAGTCTACATCATCAGTGATGAAAGATCACATGACATGAGAGCAACAGTTCTATGAAGACGTGTGCCTTGTGCTGGATATAATTAGAAGAATGTTTAATAAATGTTTACCAACAGCTTCGCCTCCCGCAGTCAGCATTGATCCTAACCAAGGACAATCGAAGCGAAGACCCAGAATGATGACAACAAATGGTATATATGTTTCTAATGAGAATAGATATATTTACTGCAGTTATATAGAGCGTTAGTGAGGTCACACCTGGAGTATTCTGTGTAGTTTTGGTTTCCTTATCTGCGGAAGGATGTTCTTGCTGTGGAGGGAATGCAGCGAAGGTTTACCAGGCTGATTACTGGGATGGCGGGATGTCATATGAGGAGAGACTAAGTCGGGGCAGCACGGCTTCACAGTGGTTAGCACTGCTGCCTCACGGCGCTGAGGTCCCAGGTCCGATCCCGGCCCTGGGTCACTGTCTGTGTGGAGTTTGCACATTCTCCCCGTGTCTGCGTGGGTTTCACCCCCACAACCCCAAAGATGTGCAGGCTAGGTGGATTGGCCACGCTAAATTGCCCCTTAATTGGAAGAGACTAAATCGGTTAGGATTATATTCATTGGAGGTTAAAAGAGCGAGAGGGGACCTAATAAAAACTTACAAATTCTAACAGGATTAGACAGGGTAGATTCAGAAAGAATGTTCCCGATGGTGGGGGAGTGCAGGACTAGGGGTCATAGTTTGAGGATAAGGGGTAAACCTTTTCGGACTGAGGTGAGGAGAAATTTCTTCACCCAAAGAGTGGTGAATCTATGGAATTCGCTCCCACAGAAAGTAGTTGAGACCAAAACATTGTTTAATTTCAAGAAGGAATCAGATACAGCTCTTGGGGCTAAAGGGATCAAGGGATATGGGGGAAGGTGGGATCAGGGTGTTGAACGTGATGATCAGTCATAATCATAATGAATGGCAGAGCAGGCTCGAAGGGCTGAATGGCCTCCTTCTGCTTCTATATTCTGTGTTTTGTAAAAACAAAACAAATGCAAGGAAAATACAGCATAGGAAGAAATGCCAACAGAACCTGATGAAAATGCATGGAGAAAATCGTACCCTGACCGGAGTTATTCGACAACATGAGTGACCTGGATCAAGCTGAGAAGTTGCAGAATTAGCATTGTAGGTTCACCAGGTACAGAATCGCTTCAGGACTATCAGAGAAGTTGAGCTATTAAAAGGTTGCGAGGGCTAGAATTCAAGACCAGGGATGTACTTCTGAGGCTGTATAAGTCTCTGGTCAGACCCCATTTGGAGTATTGTGAGCAGTTTTGGGCCCCATATCTAAGGAAGGATGTGCTGGCCTTGGAAAGGGTCCAGAGGAGGTTGACAAGAATGATCCCTGGAATGAAGAGCTTGGATGAGAAATTTCTTCAACCAGAGGGTGGTGACTTTGTGGAACTCTTTGCCGCAGAAGGCTGTGGAGGCCAAATCACTGATTTAAGACAGAGATGGATAGGTTCTTGATTAATAAGGGGATCAGGGGTTATGGGGAGAAGGCAGGAGAATGGGGATGAGAAAGTATCAGCCATGATTGAATGGCGGAGCAAACTCGATGGGCCGAGTGGTCTAATTCTGCTCCTGTGTCTTAGGTCTTATGGATCCTTACCCTTTGCACCAAAATCTTAGTGCAGATGATACAATGGTCAGACAGGGTATAAGTGAACAACAGCAACATGCAAAGATGTTAGAAAAACTTTTGACATATATTTCCGCTTTAGTAGGAACGTTATAGGGTGAAGCTCAATAGATCTACCCAAAGACCATGAGAGAGGGTAGGTTTCTTCACTAATTATCTATATGGACTCGCTGGGAATTGTGAATATGGAACTCTGAAAGACAAATTAATTCATGGCATCACAGAATCTTTACAATGCAGAAGGAGGCCATTTGACCCATTGAGTCTGCACTGGCCCACTGAAAGAGCATTCTGCTAATCCTACTCCCCTGCCTTATCCTCACAACGTTGCCCATTCTTTTGAATACCTTGATCAAAGGGGCTGGTTTAGCTCACCAGGCTAAATCACTGGCTTTGAAAGCAGACCAAGGCAAGCCAGCAGCATGGGTTCGATTCCCGTACCAGCCTCCCCGGACAGGCGCCGGAATGTGGCGACTAGGGGCTTTTCACAGTAACTTCATTGAAGCCTACTCGTGACAATAAGTGACTTTCATTTAATTTAATTTCAACCTGCCTCCGTCACCCTCTCAGGAAGTTTGATCCAGACTCAAACGAGACTCTTGGTTTTAAAAAAAAACAAGTCAGACAGAAAACAAAATTGGGCATTTATTCCAGGTGACAGGGATACTTTGTGGAGAAGAAATTCCGTTTTTCGGACAGCCAGTAGCAGCGCATCTACTCAAAAACAGGGAAAACTGTGGCGGGAAAAGTCTTCATCTGGGCGAAGAATGTCCCACCAAAAATGTGGAGTGCCGTTCCTGGAAGAGGAGAGGGTGTTTTAAAGCTGCAGCAAAAAGGTCTGAGCTCAGAAATCTGAAGGGGAAACCCATGTAGCGTTCAAGAAATTGAGGATGTAAAAGACACTGAACGAGAGAATGGGAGAAATGACAGAATCTAATGGGGAACGATTGGAGGTCAGACGTTATGTTCAATGGACGTAAAACAAACTTCAAATTAGACATTGGAGTTGGAGTTTCAGTTCTTCAGACACCGAATAATGGGCTAAAGAAGACTTCCTCCAGCCATCAACCATACAATTCCACAGCCCAGCAGGTATTCAACTAAGCTCAAGGGACAGTCGACTGCTGTTCTTCAGTACAAAGGAAGACTTCCCACAGTCCAAAGATGTGCAGCTTAGGTGGATTGGCCATGTTAAATTGTCCCTTAGTGTCCAAAGATGTACAGGTTAGGTGGATTGGCCATGCTAAATTGTCCCTTAGTGTCTAAAGATGTGCAGGTTAGGTGGATTGGCCATGTTAAATTGCCCCTTAGTGTCCAAAGTTGTGCAGGTTAGGTGGATTGGCCATGTTAAATTGCCCCTTAGTGTCCAAAGATGGACAGGTTAGGTGGATTGGCCATGTTAAATTGTCCCTTAGTGTCCAAAGATGTGCAGGTTAGGTGGATTGGCCATGTTAAATTGTCCCTTAATGTCCAAAGATGTGCAGGTTAGGTGGATTGGCCATGTTAAATTGCCCCTTAGTGTCCAAAGATGTACAGGTTAGGTGGATTGGCTGTGTTAAATTGTCCCTTAGTGTCCAAAGATGTGCAGGTTAGGTGGATTGGCCATGTTAAACTGTTCCTTACTGTCCAAAGATGTGCAGGTTAGGTGGAATGGCTATGATAAATTGTCCCTTAGTGTCCAAAGATGCGCAGGTTAGGTGGATTGGCCATGTTAAATTGTCCCTTAGTGCCCAAAGATGTGCAGGTTAGGTGGATTGGCCATGTTAAATTGTCCCTTAGTGTCCAAAGATGTACAGGTTAGGTGGATTGGTCGTGTTAAATTGTCCCTTAGTGTCCAAAGATGTGCAGGTTAGGTTGTGGGGTTACAGGGCTGAGGGGAGTGGGGAAGGGTTGGTGCAGACTTGATGGGCCGAATGGCCTCCTGCTGCACTGTAGGAATTCTATCCTATGATTCTATGATCCTTTAAAACTGAGGCGAAGAGGAATTTCTTCAACCAGAGGGTGGTGAATCTGTGGAACTCTTTGCCGCAGAAGGCTGTGGAGGCCAAATCACTGAGTGTCTTTAAGACAGAGATAGATAGGTTCTTGATTAATAAGGGGATCAGGGGTTATGGGGAGAAGGCAGGAGAATGGGGATGAGAAAAATATCAGCCATGATTGAATGGTCGAGCAGACTCGATGGGCCGAGTGGCCTAAATCTGCTCCTATGTCTTATGGAATGATGCTGGTTGCTGAGTGTTTGTTAAATAAATCTTTGTAGTCTTCTGTATGCTAACAACAAGGTTTTATTCACAACTTGTAACGATATACATATATACAGTAACGGATAGAGGCAAGGGGCGATCTCCATCTTGCATCTTAACATGCCCTTGGTCAACCCCACACTGACTCCACGTCTGTCCTGTGCTTTCTTATAGTCCCACTGTAACCCTGTATATTTGACACCCTCACTCCACCCTCCTGCTCTTCAATAACAGGCATAGAGTTATTTTAGTTTACTTTGATATTTACGAGTGCTGTGCAGTCGCATTATTACAAACTGAAAGCTCTTCCACATTGTTGCTATTACAGCATTACCGTTGGGAACATGACCCCATCTCCCGCCCTACCCCCTTCAAGTCCTTGACATTATAGGTTCAGATGGTCCCTCCACATCTTCTTCGACATTTTCTCGGGATAGTAGTGGGCTCTGTTGGTTCTGGTTCTTGTCGGCTTAGAGGTTGGACTGGAATTTATGTTTTCTTTCATTCTGCTCTCCCATTGCGTGGTGTTGACCCAGGTCGATTTGGCTTGTGTGTTGATGCATGGATGCACTTACTCTCAATCATTTGGACGAAGATGGTATTCATCTTCTCGACATTGCTTTTTCGTGTTTTGCCATATGGGTTGTCTAGAAGCCATCTTGACGCAAAGTGCAACGGCCCTTCCTGTTGATTCCTTTATTTCCCCTTTCTTTTCTTTTTTGCCATTATCATTCTGATCCATGGATGCTAAATGGACATGTACCTTTAAGCCAATCAGGGGAAGAAAGGAATTCAGACCTTGTGGCACCCGAGAGATGGGTTGGGACTCGGTTCAATTGGTTGGTTGGTGGCCAATGAATTGGCCAAAAGGCCGTATTCTGCCCAGTAACAGGTGATGATTGGGTCCTGCCTGAGTGGGATGATTAACAGAGACCTGAGGAAAGCAGAGTTGAGTTGGAATCCTGGGAATTCATGGGAAAGGACCTGCTCTCTCTCTCTCTCTCTCTCTCGTGTTCTCTCCAGAAAATATGCTGTATTCCTGAAAATGCAGAGGCCAGAATGAACCTACAGTGAAAACTTCAAGCCTAAAGCAAAATTTGAACAGAATAAAGGTGCTCAAAACAACCATCTTAAACAAGGGGCGAGATTCTCCGACCCCCCGCCGGGTGGGAGAATCGAAGGGGGTCGGCGTGAATCCCGCCCCCGCCGTCCTCCTAATTCACCCCCCCCCCCCCCAAAAATTGCCCCGGTGCGAGTCGCGCCGTCCGCCTGGAAAATGGCGGGATCCGGCGCGACTCAATGGGCCCCGGGGCTGACCGAATTCTCCGGCCCGCGATGGGCCAAAGTCCCGCCCGTTCTTTGCCGGTCCCGCCGGCGTAAATTAGAGTAGGTCCCTTACCGGCGGGACCTGGCGGCGCGGGCGGGCTCCAGGGTTCCTGGGGGGCCGCGGGGGGATCTGGTCCCGGGAGGTGCCCCCACGGTGTCATGGCCCGCGGTCAGTACCCACCGATCTGGGAGGGGGGGCCTGTGCCATGGGGGGACTCTATTGTTCCGCACCGGAGGCCATGGTCCTCCGCCATTCCCGGTGCAGATGCAAATCCCTCTGCGCATGCGCGGGGATGACGCATGCACGCACTGGCACTTCCCCGCATGCGCCGACTCGCGCTGGCCGGCGCAGCCCCTTCAGCACCGGTTGGCATGGCACCAAGCCCCTTTCCCGCTGACCGGCGGGGCGCCAACCACTCCAGGGTGGGCCGAGCCCCTGAAGGTGTGGAGGATTCCGCACCTTTGGGCAGCCCGACGCCGGAGTGGTTCACGCCACTCCATCCCACCAGGACCCCCCCCCCCCCCAACCGGGTAGGGGATAATCCTGCCCATTGACTCTTATCTTTTGACTTTCATCCTTATTATTTTCACCTCTCTCTTCTCCTCAGTGTTTGTTTGTCATGTGTGTGTGCGTGTAGAGGATGGGGGTAGGTGAAAGTGGGGGATTAGGAATTAGGGAATGGTTAACCAGTTGTACTTGCTGTAGATTTCATTATAGTTCTTGTTATAAATAAACAATAATTATTATAAACAGTAATTACTAACCTGGTGACTGTAATTATTGGGCAGGATGACAATTGCAACAGAAAGCTGGTAGTCTATGATGATTCACACACCACTCTACTGAGTTTGAGAGAGAGCATTGAGAACTTGGACGCTATACATCCTTCGAGAGAGCTGAGAACAAGCTTGGGGAAACGACCACAATGGTTATCTCTGAACCGAAGGCGAAGCACAGACTTCGGGTAGATATGTAAGGTGATGTATTGAATAGAGTCAGAGACTTGGGTGATGTAATGTAAAGGGTTAATGTTAAATATATAAATAGACAGTCAACACCACCAGTGATATTAGAACACATGACAGTAGAGTATGCTTATGCCGCGAGAGAGTTCAACATGAAGCCTCGTGTCCTGTATATAGTTAGAATGTTGAATAAAAGTTAAAGTTGACCAGCAGCCTTGCCCCCAGCAGTCCCTGTTGATCCAAACCAAGGACAACCAAAGCTAAGAGCTACAACAATGAGAACAGAGGCTCCACTGTGTTAAGCTTCCAGAAGTGTATTTTTGACTTTGATTTCCAAGCGATATGAAAGTGTTCATTGAGCCAGGAGAAGTTTGCTTGTTCGATTTGACCTAACATCCTCCTGTGGATCATTCAAACTGGAAATGCGACTCTAGGCGGGATTAAGTGACCGTGTTCGCCGTAGGTGCAAATCCTGTCACGGCCGCTAAATCTCGCGAGGGACCAAAAACGGGTTGTGCGCCATCAAGATTTCCAATCGTGATCTTCCCAGGCCCTCCCCGATGATGCGATCATGATCATGCCCAGGAGGGCACAAATCTGATTTGCATGAATTTGAATCCATTACCATGAACATAGCGGGGTTAACGTCACATCTTCAACCCTCATCAAATCTTCCCACCCATGGGCGGCACAGTGGCGCAGTGGTTAGCATTGCTGCCTACGGCGCCGAGGGCCCGGGTTCAATCCCGGCTCTGGGTCACTGTCCATGTGGAGTTTGCACATTCTCCCCATGTCTGCGTGGGTTTCTCCCCCACAACCCAAAGATGTGCAGGGTAGGTGGATTGGCCAAGCTAAATTGTCCCTTAATGGGAAAAATTTAAAAAATAATCTTCACACCCAGGCGCCGTGACCTCCAAGAGGGAGGAAGGAAGTGGGCAGCGCTGTCTGCACTGAGCACCAGGGAAACCAAGGGGACAGAGTCCGCTGGCCAGCACTGGAGAGAGCAATGAGATCACGGAATGACGCAGCCCGATGAGAAGGTTCCTGTTCTCTTTGCCGCTCCCTGAAGCAGAAAGCAATTGCACCCTTTAACCTTCCTGAGACTCATGCTCGTCAAACTAATTGGCCATCAAGAGTTAACCCTTAACAATGCCAGCTGCCTACAGTCTCAATGGGATAAGTACTCAGGGTTTTAGGCTAAACGCTTGGATACACAGGATCGTGAGGCACTGTACTTGCTTATACGCCGGACCCCAACGCCTGCCACTGAGGATCCATTAGCCCCCAAGGCAGACATCACCATCCAGTTGACCCTGGCCATTCAGGACGAGCGAGCATATAACCCTCCTTTCAGAACCCCCAGTGTTAGAGAGCATGGGGGGGGGGGACCAGATGGGAGGCCAAAGGTGAGTCTAATTGGGTGAGGAAACAGGCCTGAGCCAGCCCCGTAATGAAGAGGGGAGAACACCTGATCTGTGAGTAAGCAATCACTGGCGGCTGAGGTCTGGGATTGGCTGCTTCCGTGTCCAGGAGGCCAATGGGTCAGGGGAGTTAATGGTGGTCAGCGGCTGTGACCCCAACCTGTGTTTATCTCTCCCCCGCCCTCCCCTGTGCTGGAGGAGTACCAACATCCAGGAGCACTGTGCGCCAGCACCGAGGGAAGACCCTGTAGAATGAGACCAGGGGCCCGCAGAAGGAGACCGAGGATCTACGGGACTCGTGTGTCCTTGATGGAGCTGTCAGACTAAATGTACAATGGAAGGTGCTCCTCGAAGAACGAGGATAAGATTCCTCCTGTGCCTTCCGAGGATCATACACAAGTAAGACCATTGGTGATCTTCACCCCTTTCGACGATGATGCCTCATCTGTCCAGGTCTCTTATCTAAAGCTTGTGTCCTTTGTTCAACCTGGGCAGCTTTCTGGTACGAGTACCTCGTACTTTAAGTGGAGGCTTGTTGTTTTCTGTAGGGTTGTTCTTGGTCCTGAACCTTCTGAGAATCCAAGACTGTTAAACCTGCGATTAATTTCTTGGGAAGCATGGGAAGCTGAGTATGTAGCTTTGTGTTCAGCCACAGTTGACTCGGTGGCAAACCACACTGCAGTGAAGTAGACCGTACGTTACATATGCCACTGGAAAGTCCTCATTGTTCATCAAGAGGAATTTTAGGTGCCACTGCCCCGTTCTGCCGTTGTATTGAGGATACTTTGGAGAGCGGGTGAGGTGTTGGAATTCTTCATGCTTGGTACAATGGGTGAAGTAACTATTCATGAATTGTGCGCTCTTGCCAGACATCAATGACTAGTCCTGTCGTCATTGTGGTGTGAAAACGCTTCATCTTGATCCACTCAGGGAAGTAGTCAACAATGATAAGGAAGGATTTGCCGCTGGGCTTAAGTCAAGCCATTGCCAGATGTTCCCATGGTCTGGTCGGAAACTGAGAGTGGATACGGGGCTCCTTCTGGACTGGTTTGTATACTGTGCACACCTGGCAGCATGATATCTCTCTTCAATCGCCCTTGATACTTCTGGTCATCACACTGCAGACTGGGTACCTGCTCTGCACTTTGACATGTCCATGTGGCCCTGGCGGATTAGTTGCAGAATCTCTGGTTGGAGTGCGATGGAAATTACCAACCGCTCATCGTACATCAGCAGATCCCAGTTATAGCGAAGTGTTTTTGTTGCATGAAGTATATTTGCATGGCCGGGATGTGGCTGTGCCTAACTTTGCATGCAGTACCAACAGATGTGGATGCAGTCCTTATCCAGCATCTGCTCGTGGCGTATTTGTTGTAGCTTTCGGAGCTCGCCGGTGTGACATTACGTATAACGTCTAGCACATTAAGGGTTAGAACAAAGAACATTACAGCACAGGAACAGGCCCTTTGACCCTCCAAGCCTGCGCGGACCATTGTACCTGCCTAAACTAAAACCGTCGGAGTCCGTATCCTTCCATTCCCACCCTATTCATATATTTAGTTTGTGTAGTGCTCTAGCTGACCACTAGATGGAGCTGAGGAGCAGACCTATAAAAAGGAATGCCTCTCAGGCTTCTGGGAGAGTGTAGAGAAGGATAGTGAGACTAGGGGAGCAGAGAACAATTTAAGATAGTGTGTTTGAGACAGTTGATAGTATAGTGTAGATTGTAGTTATAGTTATAATATTGCTTGCTTTAAGAATAGTGTTTGAACTGTATAATAAGTAATACATTTTAGCTTTCTTTATTTATTATCATAGAATTTACAGTGCAGAGGGAGGCCATTCGGCCCATCGAGTCTGCACCGGCTCTTGGAAAGAGCACCCTACCCAAGGTCAACACCTCCCCCCTATCCCCATAACCCAGTAACCCCACCCAACACTAAGGGCAATTTTGGACACTAAGGGCAATTTAGCATGGCCAATCCACCTAACCTGCACATCTTTGGACTGTGGGAAGAAACCGGAGCACCCGGAGGAAACCCACGCACACACAGGGAGGACGTGCAGACTCCGCACAGACAGTGACCCAAGCCGGGAATCGAACCTGGGACCCTGGAGCTGTGAAGCAATTGTGCTATCCACAATGCTACCGTGCTGCCCATTTATGGTCTTTGTGTACACTACGCATCCACTCTGAGTATTAGCAACACAAAGGGCACCACAGCCAGAAACAGTGTTGGCATGAGCTGGGAATAGGACTCACCCTCATCGACCAGATTAACATCCTGTGTTGACAGTGGCCCTGGACAATGTGTCTGCAGCCATTTTGTAGCTTGCCCCAGACATACACTGTCTCGAAGCCAAGTGCATTAATCACAAGAGGAATCTCTGGATATTGCAGTGCATTCATTTTGTTTTTCATTCGTTCAGAGGGCATTTAAAAATCAACGACATTGGTAAAGAAGCAGATTAATTTTTACAACAATCGGCAATTCCAGATTATTATTGAATTCAACTTTTAAACATCTGCCATGGTGGGATTCGAACCTGGGTCTCCAGAGCATTGCCCTGGGTCTATACAGATTACTGGTCAAAGCCACTACATCACCATCTCATCTTGGGTGAGTTTCTTTTCATCCAGTAATTAGACTAATGGTTTGATGCCTACTTTCAGTCTGATGATACACATGGGGGCGGCACGGCAGCACAGTGGTTGGCACTGCTGCCTCACAGTGCCTGGTACCCAGGTTCAATGCTGGCCTTGGGTGACTGTCTGTGTGGAGTTTGCACGTTCTCCATTTGTCTGCGTGGGTTTCCTCCGGGTGCTCCGGTCTCCTCCCACAGTCCAAAGACGTGCAGGTTAGGTGGATTGGCCATGATAAACTGTCCCTTAGGGTCCAAAAAGGTTAGGTGGGGTTACTGGGATAGGGCGGGGAGTGGGCCTAGGTAGGGTGCTCTTTCGGAGGGTCAGTGTAGACTTGATGGGCCGAACGGCCTCCTTCTGCACTGTAGGCCTGAGCCCACATGACTGTGAAAGCCTCCTTCTCTGTAACTGCCTTCCTTTTTTCTGTGTCAGACAATGTCTGGGACGTGTAATGGGCTGGTTGGTGGCATCTGCCTTGTTGCTCTTGAAACAGGACCTGTCCCCTGTCCGATAGATGAAGTGGCAGCCATGATTGTGGTCGGTAGGGATGGATTGTGGTGAGCCAGGATATCTGGTGAGAGCAGCAAATGTCGAATCTGTCGCAATGTCTGCTTCTGGTGTGCATCCCAACACCTTGCTTGAGCCTTCAATAGGTGTCTAAAGGGCTCCGTGACTTGCGTCAGGTTTGGCAGGAATTTTGCCAGCTGACTTAACATACCCAGGAATCGTTGAAGGTCCGGAATGGATGACGGTGACGGAAAGTCGTTGATGGCCCTTGTGTTTGGTGGGTCCCCCTGTGATGCCTTTCTGCTCAAATCGTGGCCTAAAACTTGAATGGACGTTTTCGAGAATTCACACCTATCATTAAGGTATATTTCTAATTCCGACAGGAAGTTCAAAAAAAATTACACATTGCGTTCTTCGGCAGTCGCTACCTTGGACAAGGACATCAGCTATGTGGAAGATTATGGGCCTTTTGGGTCTTGCAAGATGGTAGATATTGTTCAATGCAAAATGTGTTGAGGTTATGCTAAACGGCAAACGATTAAAGCAAAATCTGCCAAATGGGTTATTAAAGATTGTCAATAATTTAGACCTTTCATCTAACAGTACCTGCAAAAAGTCGCTGTTGGGATTGAGTTTCGAGAAAACTGTACTCTTGGAGAGCTTGGTCAAGCTGTCGTCCAGTGAGGACACTGGGTACATTTTCCTCGCCACAGCACTTGTTGAGTTTAGTCAGATCAACACGGATGCGAGGGGATCTGTTTGGTTTGGGGACCGGAACCATTCAAGAGCATCATTCTGTCGGGTTGGTGATGGGAGAGATGATTCCCACCATGGCCATCTTGTCCAGTTTCATTTGGACCTGTTCCATGAGTGGATGTGGTATCTTCCTCCATGTGAAAAGACGCATAGGTTTGGCTTTCCTCCGAGTTATACTGCCTTCAGTCTTCAGTCGTCTCAGCCCAGTGGGTCGTTTTGGAAAATCCTATTTGGAATCAGACCCAGATACTTGCTGAAATAAAAACACAAAACGCTGGTTAAACTCAGCAAGTCTGGCAGAAACAGAGTTCATGTTTCATGTCTGTATGACGTCTTTCAGAGCCCTTTTTCTAGATCAGGGTTTTTCAAAGTGTGAGCCACGACCCGTTGGTGGGTCGCGACCCGGGTGTCGGGAGGGTGGGGGAGCGATCGTTCGCGGCGTTCCTTATCACGGGAGAAACGCCCAACAGCTGTGAACGGCCAGAAGCGGCGGCCGAGAGCAGGTTACGCGCCCGTCATTTACACCGACGTCACCTGCCCTGTATGTCTGTGCTTTTGCCGCAAAATCACGGAGGAGAGATTCCTCCATTTTCTAGCTGCAAGCAAGCAAAGCAAGGAGCTGTGAAGAACTGAAGGTGGATTGTTTAGTTATAAGGAATAGAGGTCAGCAACACAGACAGGCAGTGTACCCACTGGCCAGCATCTCACAACTGAATCTGCTAGAGAGAGCTGCACAGGAGAGTCCAGGGCAGGCCAGAGCAGTGCCAGTGTTAGCTCTGTACAGAGCTCCAGGGCCTCTGATGAACAGCCACAAAATGGGAACAAAACAGTATAAAGATGATTTCTTGAGGTATGGCTTTGTTAATTGTGCCAATGCAAATCAGGCTGCAAAGCCCATGTGTGTTATATGCAGAGAAGTACTGGCAAACGAGAGTTGAAACAATTTTTGAACCACAGACCCATCACGTAATGTGAGAATGTCTTGCACACCCATGTTGCTGCCAGTGCTTCCTTCTCAATTGTAGCATATATTTTCTCTGAGTCTGTGGGTGGCGTTGATGGTAGTAAACTGGTCTACATTTGCCATCTCTTTGTACTTGGAAAAATGCTGCACCCAGACCTGTAGACAGTGCATCTACTGCTGCTTTGATCGGTAGTTCTGGGTTATATTGTGCTAAAACTTCGGGGAAAATCAGTGGGGCTGGTTTAGCACAGTGGGCTAAATCGCTGTCTTTGAAAGCACACCAAGGCAGGCCAGCAGCACGGTTCAATTCCCGTACCAGCCTCCCCGGACAGGCGCCGGAATGTGGCGACTTGGGGCTTTTCACAGTAACTTCATTTGAAGCCTTCTTGTGACAATAAGCGATTTTCATTTCATTTTCAAAATTAAACGATTTTTGACCTGTCTCACATTTTGCTGGTCCATATTCCAACACCATGCCGAACACCCTCAAATGTGATAGGAACGTACCTAGTTGATTGATTATCCTGAGTTTTCACTCAGGGTCAGTGATATTCCTGGGTTTTGGAAACATCTCTGATCTGATTTGTTTTCTTTTGTGTGGGTCGACTAGAGAGGGTGCAGAGGAGATTCACCAGGATGTTGTCTAGGGTGGGGCATTTGAGCGATGAAGAGAGGCTGGATAGGCTTGGGTTTTCTTTAGAGCCGAGAAGGCTGAGGGTGGACCTGATTGAGGTGAATAAGATGGTGAGTGTGTTGTTCCTCGCAGCTGAGTTGTTTTGTAGTAAGTGTCTGAAGCCACTCCTGGTACCATGTGTTGTTCCTCGTGTCTTAATAATGCTCGTAGTCTCAAAGTTGGAGAAGCTGCTTTATTGTGAGTTTGTTCTGTCTTCAGAACTTAACTTACGGCTACCTCAAATGCTGCCTGCCTGTGTGTCTGTGTCCTGCTACCAAGTCCCCCTTCTGTGAAGTGTGTCCTCACTCCCTGTCCCTGTGTATTTATAGCTCTCCCGTGCTCCCTCTAGTGCTTGCTCAGTTGTATTGCATCTACACTGATACACAATCACCACAGTGAGGGGTATGGACAGGGTGGGGATAGGAAGCATCTGTTCCACGTTATTGAAGGGTCAATAACAAGGGGGCATCATTTTAAGGTGAGGGGCAGGAGGTTTAGAGAGGATGTGAAGAAAATGTTTTCACCCAGAGGTTGGTGTAAATCTGGAATGCACTGCCTGGGAGGATAGTAGAGTCAGAAACCTCACAATATTTATAAAGTACGTGGATAAGCACTTGAAATGTCGTAACATTCAAGGCCAAGAGCTGGGAAGTGGGATTAGTGTAGATTAGAGTTGTTTTCTTTTGTCGCCGCAGGGCTTGATGGGCTGAAGGGCCTCTTCTGTACTGTATGATACTATGATTGTTATTTATACTGGCACAGTGCGATCAAGAAATGTAATCATAGGATTGACAAACTCACACTTTTCATTCAGTGTTCGGCCTTCATCCTGTAAGGTACTCAGGACTGCCCAAACCCTAGGGTCATGCTCTTCTCTCATGGAGTCACATACAGGCAAGTCATCCATATGGTCTATTACTCCTTCCATTCCTTCTAGGGTTTGCGACATTGTTCACTGGAAAATTTCAGGAGGGAACACGGGCAGCATGGTAGCATTGTGGATAGCACAATTGCTTCACAGCTCCAGGGTCCCAGGTTCGATTCCCGGCTTGGGTCACTGTCTGTGCACTCTGCACATCTTCCCCGTGTGTGCGTGGGTTTCCTCCGGGTGCTCCGGTTTCACCCCACAGTCCAAAGATGTACAGGTTAGGTGGATTGGCCATGCTAAATTGCCCTTAGTGTCCAAAATTGCCCTTAGTGTTGGGTGGGGTTACTGCGTTATGGGGATAGGGTGGAGGTGTTGACCTTGGGTCGGGTGCTCTTTCCAAGAGCCGGTGCAGACTCGATGGGCCGAATGGCCTCCTTCTGCACTGTAAATTCTGTGAACACAAATCCAAATGGTAATTTATTAAAGCAATAATGATGGAATGGTTTACAAATGTGGTCATCAATCTGGAACTATCAAAATCCATGCCTGTGTCTAGTTTGGTAAATAGAATGCTGTCGCAGCTAGACCCTTTAAGGGCGATCTTCTGAAGGGTCACGAGACCTGCCCATCCAATCGGGATCACCCCAGCAGACGGTGGGCCTTTGCTCAGTTACAGTCTAGAGATATGCGTGGAAGCAGTGAATCAGCAATACCCTGTAAATAATTGTGTTAATAAATGTTATAGTTCCTTCATCACTGGTGGAGCCAAGTTACTACATTTGGCGATGAGGTTACAAAAGAGAAGCATCATCAGCTCAGAACCTGGTCCAGTCAAAGTCAAGCTTTCAAAGTAGGAGCGAGCTGCAGAGCAGTGCCAAAATCAAAGACAGCAGTTTAAACCGGGACACAAATACAGAAGCTGGTAGAGTTAGAAGATTCAGGGGAATGAATCAACAGCCGAGGATCAGTACAGAGTGCTGTAGGTGTGGGGAAATCACTCCCCAGAGATTTGCAGATTCAAGAAAGGGGAATGCTTCACATACCAGCGGAAGGGCTATTTGAGGCACCGGTGGAAGAGGAAGCAGAACCTGTCGAGTAGCAATGGAGTGAACAGTTCAGCATCAGCACATAGTGTTGAAAATGAATGATTTGAAAACGGGCAGGGTTTACGGTAATGTTCTTGGTCAATGGCAGGCCATTAAGAAAGGAGGTAGACATCTACGGCCATAGTAGGGGACCAACAGATCTCTTTGAGAAGGAGTTCAGCCTCTGAGTTTGCGGAACACATCAGCTGGATTGATTATCTATATGGGGAAGGCCATTAAGATCGTGGGGATGACCGAAACACCTATGAGCTATGGGCAACAATCTGCCCAACTTCCATTAATCGTGGTGTCTGGCCAAGGACCACGTCACTGTCACTGGCTTCAAGAAATTAAACTCTGCTGATTGGAAATTTTCAGAATTAAGGAAGGAGGCCGGCACAAAGTAATCCGGAAGTGTGACAACGTTTTTCAAGATGAACGTGGAAAAATTTACGGCTTAAAGGGGAAACATTTGCATAGACCCAGAAGCCACCCCAAACATTTTCAGGGCTAGACCTGTGCCCTCTGAGAATGTTGAGTCTGAGCTAAAAAGGCTGGCAGAACTGTCATCCAGTCAGTCCAGTTTGCAGAAGGGCAGCCTCTGTAGTGCCTGTGTTAAAGCCAGATAAAACAGTCCGCACCTGCGGAGACTATATATTAACAGTAAACCAAGCAGCAAAGCTGGACAGATACGCCCATTCCAAATGGCTGAAGGTATGTTGATTTACTGTTGTAACGGACCATAAACAAGGCAAAGGACAAGGCTATTCCGTCAATTGCATCGGCCAAGATTCAGCGCTGGGCACTGATCTTAACAGAGTGTGAATACACATTTGAACACTGACCAAGGAAACAAATAGACAACACTGATTCCCTTAGTCGCCTTCCCTGCCAAAGACAAGGGGCGCAATCGAACCAAATTGGAAGGGAGTCCCATGACGAGATTGTAGCGCTGAGAAGGACCATGCTATCTATCGGGTTTCAATTTGGGCCTTAACGAGGAACACTCTGTCAAGGCCCCACTTGGTCCCCTTTCCTGCACTGAGGAGCTCCTCTTGACCCCCTGACACGGCCCCCGACCATTCCCAAAGCACCAACTCACCTATAAGGAGGTCCTCGGGCCCCCTCCCACACCCAACCTCTCAAGGATAGGGCAGTACGGTAGCACAGTGGATAGCATTGTGGCTTCACAGCACCAGGGTTCCAGGTTCAATTCCCCGCTGGGTCACTGTCTGTGCAGAGTCTGCACGTTCTCCCCGTGTCTGCGTGGGTTTCCTCTGGGTGCTCCGGTTTCCTCCCACAGTCCAAAGAGATGCAGGTTAGGTGGTTTGGCCATGATAAATTCCCCTTAGTATCCAAAAAAAACGTTTAGGAGGGTTATTGGCTTATGGGGTTAGGGTGGAAGTGAGGGCTTAAGTGGGTTGGTGCAGACTCGATGGGCCGAATGGCATCCTTCTGCACTGTATGTTCTATGTAATCTATGTAATCCCTGGGCCCAATCCCCGCTGCAGGAAAAATGCCAGACTGCCAGTGTTCCTGCCAGCTGGCAGTGCCACCTGGGCATCTTGGCAGTGCCAGCAGGCTGGCACCTGGGTGGCACTGTCAGGGTACCAGGCTGGCGGTGCCAAGTGGCATCAGCAGTGTCCAGGTGCCGCCTTTCCCAGAGGGGAACCACCTGGGGACCTCCAATCTAGTGGGAGACCCCCACAAGTGCCGTTCTGTCTGGTCCCCTTTTGTGGAGACCAGCACTGAACGGCGCTCATCCGAGGCCTCAAGACAAAGGGTTAGATCTCAATGCCTCGGGTAGATCAGGGGAGCACATATTAGAGTGAGACTACCTGTCACATTCCAATATACCAATTTGCAATCTGCCCACAATGGGCGGGATTCAGATCGTGACTCGCGAGATCGCGTTAGATCTCGCGAAACATGGTGAGCCGGGTAGATCCTGGAAGCGGGATCTCCGGGCATCTACCGGCCATGCCACGCTGCCTTTCGGACACAATGCAGCTGGCAGCTCGCGCCCAAGATGTCAGGAGACTGGCAGAATGGGATGATTTCCGAAGACATGAAGCCAGACCCCATTAGGAAAGATGAGCTAAGCTGTGAGGGTAGCATCATTCTACAGGGAGTGAGAGAACCATCCCTGTGCAGGGGAGGGGATTGCTCCTTGCAGAGTTGTATCGTGCCCATCCGGCCGTGTCAAAATCGAAGGTGCTTCCAGAAGCTATGTTTGGTGGCCAGGCATCGATGCCAATCCTGCGAGATTTGTGAAGCACTGCGATCAATGCCAGTTACAGCAGAAGTTGCATGCTGCAGCCCCTTTGCACCCTTGGGAATGGCCAAGTCGGCCATGGATGCGAGACCACATAGATTATGCCGGACCATTTTTGGGCAAGATGTTTCTACTCCAAATAGCTGGAAGTATTTGAGATGAGATCCACAATTGCATACGCCACAGTCAAGAAGCTTCGCCAGTGCTGTATGGATTGCTTATCAGACAACGGAACGGCTTTTACAAGCAATTTCAAAGTTTCATGTTTTTCAATGGGGTAAAGAACATCAGAACTGTGCCACATCATCCCTCATCCAATTCACTAGCTGAGCGGGCAGTTCCAAACTTTGGAAACAAAAATAGCTCCATTCCTCTCAGCATATAATAATAATAATCTTTATTATTGTCACAAGTAGGCTTACATTAACACTGCAATGAAGTGACTGTGAAAAGCCCCTAGTCGCCACATTCCGGCGCCTGTTCGGGTCACAGAGGGAGAATTCAGAATGTCCAATTCACCTCAACAAGCACATCTTGTGGAAGGAAACCGGAGCACCCGGAGGAAACCCACGCAGACACGGGGAGAACGTGCAGACTCCTCACAGTCAGGCCCCCAAGGCTGGAATTTAACCTGGGACCCTGGAGCTGTGAAGCAACAGAGCTAACCACTGTGCTGCGTGCAGGATCACCCCGCACTCGACCACAGGTATATCTCCAGCAAAACTATCGATGGACCAAGTTAAATGACCAGGCTAAGCCTGGTATTCCCAAATTTAGTGAGGAAGGTAGGGGCGACACAGTGCAACCAAAAGAGGAACCAGGATTCGACTAAAGATGCAAGATGGTTCAAAATAGATGACCCAGTTTATGTGATAAATTTTGGAAGTGGCCCAAACTGGGTTCCAGGAATTGTGGGCTGTTTCTGTAATAAATTGAGTGTACAAGACGGGGGTTTGAGGAAACATATGGACCATCTGCATGGGTGTCAGTCGTCCCAGGAGCCAGTATTACAGCCTGATTGGTTGTTGCCAGCTGGAAGTGGTGTTGGCTTTCCTGAGTCAATAACAGTCCAATCAGCCTGTGGGAGGCGAGAGTATTGTTCGGACTGAAACAGAGGAGGTTGAAGCATCGGTACCAGAAGAGGGGCCTAGTGTGACAGTTTCTACAGACTGCACCCCCAACAGAAGCACCCCAGTGGGTGGAGTTGCGCTGCTCTACGAGGAGCTGGAAGCCAAAAGAGAGACGGAATTTTTTTTGTTCGCCTGATTAAGAATGTTCATTGGTGTCAATTATGGGGAAGTGTTTAGGTTAACTATCATTGTGCATAGTAAGGAATTGAGAGGGGGAGGAATGTTGGAACTGACCCCTTAAGGGGCAATCTTCTGAAGGGGCATATACCCGCTTGTCCAATCAGTAATTAGAGCACGGGATCACCCGAGCAGACCGCAAGCTTTTGCTCAGAGACAGGACTGGAAGCAGTGAATCAATATCAAACTAAATAGTTGTGTTCATAAACAGTTATAATTTGCTGATAACTGATGGAGCCAAATTACTACAAATACTCTTGGCTAGTTTGGCAAAGCTCTCATCCACTAAGGTCATTGGGTGGATCTCATGTTCCACTGATTTGTTTAGTTGAGTTAAATCCTGGCAGTGTAGCTATCAGGAGAGATTGGAGAGGTCGGGATTATTTTCCTTGGAACAAAGAAGGGTGACTTAATTGAGGTGAATAACATTTTGAGGGGAAGAGATAGAGTGGACAGGATCAAATTGTTCCCCTTGGTGGAGAATTCTGGAGCCAGGGGACATGGATTCAGGATAAGTGGCAGAAGGTGCAGAGGGGACATGAGGAAGAACTGTTTATGCAGAGGGTAGTGGGAGTTTGGAATTCGCCGCCCGAGGTGGTGGTACCTGGATCTGCACCTAGGGCTCTGGACCGGGCGCAGGAAAGTGGGATTAGAAAGGGCACCTGGGTGTTCTCGGGCTGGCATGGGCAAGATGTGCCGCATGGCCTCCTGTAACGTTTCTATGGCCCTATGAAAGTAATTGAGCAGATTGGCTTGGGGACTGTGACCATTCCTGAACACCACATTGTTGGCATGGTTACTGGTGAGATAAGCCCCTGCTGTAGCATGTTCACCATTTCACCCTTGGCTTTGTCTCAGAATGGGTGAGAGAATTTCCTCGGCTTAAAGAGGCAAACTGGTTTGGCATCAGCTCTGTAAATAATCTTGGTAATTCATTCCTGAATGTATTGCCGTTATAATGCTCATCATCAAGTACTTCAACTTTCTAGGTTAGCTTCCATTTTAAGTATGTCTCCCTGCTTAGTAAAGAAGATTCTTGATTCTGAATGACATACAATGGTTGAATGATTTCCCTGTCTTTGTACTTCAATTTTGCCAAGGCTTTCAGTGTAGTACAACTGGACCCTGTAACTTGATGATGAAAGTTTCAGTGCAATGTGCTTAAGCCATTTTACTTCATCAGATAAGACAGAAACTCCTGTCCCTGTGTCTAACTTAGATTCTGTGGGGTGTCCATCTTCTTTAATGTTTAACGTTCCAGCATTTATTTTCCGCTCCATTTACTTCACTGAGGAAACTTACGATGAGTTAGAATACAGAAGGGAGATAGAGAACTTAGTGGAGTAGTGCAGCGACAACAATCTCTCCCTCAATGTCAGCAAAACTAAAGAGCTGGTCATTGACTTCAGGAAGCAAAGTACTGTCCATACCCCTGTCAGCATCAACGGAGCCGAGGTAGAGATGGTGAGCAGTTTCAAATTCCTAGGGGTGCACATCACCAACAATCTGTCCTGGTCCACCCACGTCGACGCTATCACCAAGAAAGCACAACAGCGCCTATACTTCCTCAGGAAACTATGGAAATTCAGCATGTCCACACTCACTCTTACCAACTTTTACAAATGCACCATAGAAAGCATCCGATCAGGCTGCATCACAGCCTGGGTATGGCAACTGCTCGGCCCAAGACTGTACGAAACTACAGAGAGTACTGAACACAGCCCAGTCAATCATGCAAACCCACCTCCCATCCACTGACTCTATCTGCACCTCCCGCTGCCTGGGGAAAGCGGGCAGCATAATCAAAGACCCCTCCCACCCAGGTTATTCTCTCTTCCAACTTCTTCCATCGGGCAGGAGATACAGAAGTCTGAGAACACGCACGAACAGACTCAAAAACAGCTTCTTCCCCACTGTTCCCAGACTCCTAAATGACCTTTTTATGGACTGAACTGGGGCAGGATTCTCCCCTACCCGGGGGGGGAGGGCCTCCGCCGGCCGGCGCGAGTTGGCGAATGCGCGGGAGCGCTAGCGTGTGCTGGCGTCATCCCAGCGCACGCGCAGGAGGGTTCGTTTCCGCACCGGCCATGGCGGAGGTCCACAGCAGCCGGTGCGGAGGGAAGGAGTGCCCCCACGGCACAGGCCTGCCCGCGGATCGGTGGTCCCCGATCGTGAGCCAGGCCACCGTGGGGGCACCCCCCCCCCCCCCCCCCCCCGGGGCCAGATCCCCCCCCCCCCGCACCCAACGAGGACCCCGGAGGCTGCCCGCAGAGCCAGGTCCCACCGGTAAGTACCAGGTCTAATTTACGCCAGCGGGACCGGCCTACAATGGGCAGCTGCTTGGCCCATCGCGGGCCGGAGAATCGCCGGGAGGGGGGGGGGGGGGGGGGCGCTGCCAACGGCCACCGACCGGAGCAGCACGATTCCCGCCCCCGGCGCCGGAGAATCCGGCAGCCGGTGGGGGCGGGATTCACGCCGCCGCCCCGGCGATTCTCCGGCCCGGCGGGGGGGTTGGAGTAATCCCGCCCCTGATCGCTTTTACATTTTTACTGAGCAGTACTACACTCTGTATGCTTCACCCGATGTCTGTGTCTATGTATTTCCAAGTGAGTAAACAGTGTCTGCTTTTCGACCAGCCTGACTTTCATTTCAAAGGTAGCCAGCAGCCAATGCCAGACGTGTTGCAATCCTTTCTGCATTTCTGCTCACTTAACTGCAGTGTCTTCTGAATCAGTACAGTTTAATTGGGGCGATTTAGCTCCTCCAGGAGCATTTGCAGATATAATTGAAAAGAAGAAATGTGTTCACAGTGAAATAATTGTGTTAGCATAATAACAGCTTTGACTGATGTAAACATTCCCAGAAGAGGCCAAACATGTGGGCCACGCTTAAAGCTTGGCAGTGGCATTGCAGAGAGCACTGCAAGAAACTGTATAATTCTTCCAACTGCCTCCCACACAAGTATAGAAGAACCCAAAACAAGCACAAGAACAAAAAGAAGAATTATTGATAATATATTAGTCAGTTGGAGTCTTCTGTGCCGCATGCACACAAGGCAACTCACTTTTTCCATTGCTGTTATATTTTTGATTGGCTGTTACTGAACTGCAGTATTTCTTCCTGATTCTTATTCTGGCTGATATTGTGAATGATTGGGTCACTGTCTATGTGGAGTTTGCACTTTCTCCCCGTGTCTGCGTGGGTTTCCTCCGGGTGCTCCGGTTTCCTCCCGCAGTCCAAAGATGTACAGGTTAGGTGGATTGGCCATGCTAAATTGTCCCTTAGTGTCCAAAGATGTGCAGGTTAGGTGGATTGGCCATGCTAAATTGACCCTAAGTGTCCAAAGATGTGCAGGTTAGGTGGATTAGCCATGTTAAATTGCCGTTAGTGTCCAAAGATGTGCAGGTTAGGTGGATTGGCCATGCTAAATTGACCCTAAGTGTCCAAAGATGTGCAGGTTAGGTGGATTGGACATGTTAAATTGTCCCTTAGTGTCCAAAGATGTGCAGGTTAGGTGGATTGGCCATGATAAATTGTCCCTAAGTGTCCAAAGATGTGCAGGTTAGGTGGATTGGCCATGTTAAATTGTCCCTTAGTGTCCAAAGATGTGCAGGTTAGGTGAATTGGCCATGTTAAATTGCCCTTAGTGTCCAAAAGGTTAGGTGGGGTTACTGGGTTACGGGGATAAGGATGGAGACGTGGGCTTAGGTAGGGTGCTCTTTTCAGGGGCCGGTGCGGACCTGATGGGCCAAATGGCCTCATTCTGCACTGTAAATTCTTTGATTCTAGTGTCCAAAAATGTACAGGTTAGGGGGATTACCCATGCTAAATTGTCCCTTCGTGTCCAAAGATGTGCAGGTTGGCGGGGGCGGGGGGGGAGTTAGGGGGCTCTTACAGAGGGTCAGTGCAGACTTGATGGGCCGAATGGCCTCCTTCTGCACTGCAGGGATTCTATGATTTTACGATCTTCCGTTTATATAGCAACTTAGTCAAGTGGTGACAGACATATAGGGATTTATGCCTTTTTTTTTTAAATTTAGAGTACCCAATTCATTTTTCCAATTAAGGGGCAATTTAGCGTGGCCAATCCACCTAGCTTGCACGTTTTTGGGTTGTGGGGGCGAAACCCACGCAGACACGGGGAGAATGTGCAAACTCCACACGGACAGTGACCCAGAGCCGGGATCGAACCTGGGACCTCAGCGCCGTGAGGCGGTTGTGCTAACCACTAGGCCACCGTGCTGCCCAGGGATTTATGCCTCTTGTTGTATGTTGGCCCCAAGGAGGATGTCATTAGGTTCGGACCGCGAGGGTGCTGCTCATTCATAGAACATAGAACAGTACAGCACAGAACAGGCCCTTTGGCCCTCGATGTTGTGCCGAGCCATGATCACCCTACTCAAACCCACGTATCCACCCTTTACCCGTAACCCAACAACCCCCCCCCCCTTACTTTTTAGGACACTACGGGCAATTTAGCATGGCCAATCCACCTAACCCGCACATCTTTGGACTGTGGGAGGAAACCGGAGCACCCGGAGGAAACCCACGCACACACGGGGAGGACGTGCAGACTCCACACTGACAGTGACCCAGCCGGGAATCGAACCTGGGACCCTGGAGCTGTGAAGCATTTATGCTAACCACCATGCTACCGTGCTGCCCCTGTGACAACACTGATGGCTTTTTAACAATTCAGGTATATTTTTATGTTCGGAGAGTTGTGTGGAGCCAGAATGTCTGGTTTTTAATCCAGAAACAGCTCCATATTTTCAGGTTGTTACTATTTGCATTTCAAAGGGTTTTGCTGAAATGTAGTCGGCTCCGTGTTACATGGACTGTGCCCGAACCATATGGTTCAGGGATCACTCCCTGGGGCTGTCTGTAACTAAGACCATCTGCCACGGCTGCAAGGGTGTGCTTTGCAAATAGCCTCATTAACACTTGTGATTAGAATCTTATTGTTCTTTGTTGGGCAATGAAATTCTATCGGGTAAATTCATCACAGAATCATGGACTCCCTCCAGTGCTGAGGGAGGCCATTCGGCCCATCGAGTCTGCACCCAGCCTCTGAAAGAGCACCCTACCAAGGCCTACTCTCCCGCTCTATCACCCGTAACCTCACCTAACCTGCACATCTCTGGGGCTGCGGGAGGAAACCGGAGCACCTGGAGGAAACCCACGCAGACACGGGGAAGACGTGCAGACTCCGCACAGACAGTGACCCAAGCCGGGAATCGAACCTGGGAGCCTGGAGCTGTGAAGCAACTGTGCTAATCACTATGCTACCGTGCTGCCCCTAGTGGGGATGAGACCCACGCAGACACGGGGAGGACGTGCAGACTCCGCACAGACAGTGACCCAAGCCGGGAATCGAACCTGGGACCCTGGAGCTGCGAAGCAACTGTGCTAATCACTATGCTACCGTGCTGCCCCTAGTGGGGGTGAGACCCACGCAGACACGGGGAGAATGTGCAGACTCCAGACAGTCACCCAAGGCTGGAATTGAACCCGGGTGCCTGGCACTGTGAGGCAATAGTGCCTCTGTGCCACTGTGCCACCCGCATCAATCCCACACTAGTAGCTGGGCGCCATGCTCAAAGGGAGTGTGGTTCAGAAAAACTACGGAGTGGTAACCTAGCTGGCTTGGGTGATGTGGGCTTGGTTGAGTTCGCACTTCTAATTGAACAAGATACATTTTTCTCCGTATGACGGCCAACTGTGTTCAGTTAATAGTACTTTCTCTTCTCAGTCAAACCCCACTCCAGGGCATGAGTATATAATCCAAGGGAGGACACTAGTGGAGCCCTCGTGTGCTACTTTTTCTGAAGTATAGTCCTTCTGGTAAACTGTTAACCTGTACATCTGGATAGTTGTTCTGGCAGCCCAATTGGGCTAAAAATATATCCCAGTGGGGAGTTTTGTTTCTGATCTCCCGGTTAAAATTCCTTCCTCACCCAATACCACAAGAATCGATTACCCCAGCACAAATACGGGGTCCATCATTGTCTCTAACTAACCAGTGTGTCAGCTCTGTATCCTGCGAGGACGAGCACACAGTGCAGAGTACCTGAATAAGTTGTGTCAGGAAACAAGGAATTTTTGAAATCACCGGTTCCCTGCTCACTTCATGCTGTACAAGAGATTACCAATTTGGCAGCCCCTTGGCTGTGGTAGATTCACAGGTATTTACACCACAGAAGGAGGCCATTCGGCCCATCACGTCCATGTTGGTCAACAAAGATCTGACTGCACTAATCCCATTTTCCAGCGCTTGGCCCACAGCCCTGGCGGTTACGACAGCACAAGTGAATTCGAAATACTTCTTACATCTTACAAGAGTTTTTGACTCAACCATCCTTTCAAGGAGCGATTTCCAGACTCCCACCACCCTCTGGGTGAAAACGTTTCTCCTCAACTCCCCTCTTCGCCTTCTAAGGGGAGGGGCTGGTTTAGCGCAGTGGGCTAAACAGCTGGCTTGTAATGGAGAACAATGCCAGCAGCGCAGGTTCATTTCCCGTACCGGCCTCCCCGGACAGGCGCCGGAATGTGGTGACTAGGGGCTTTTCACAGTAACTCCATTGAAGCCTACTTGTGACAATAAGCGATTGAGTAGGGTGCTCTTTCCAAGAGCCGGTGCAGACTCGATGGGCTGAATGGCCTCCTTCTGCACTGTAAAGTCTATGATCTATGATACTAATGGAAAAAGAGCCTTTCTATTCCCTCTATCTATTCCCCTCATAATTTTATACACCTCAATCAAGTCCCTTCTCAACCTTGGCTGCTCTGAGCAAAACAGCCCCAGCCTATCCAATCTCTCCTCATGGCTCAGACCCCCCAGCCAAGGCAGCATCCTGGTCAATCTCTGCACCCTCTCCAGTCCAATCATACCCTTCCTGTGATGTGGTGACCAGAACTGTAGTTGTGGCCGAACCAGCGTTTTATACAGTTCCAGCATGACCTCCCTATTATTGTGTTCTAATAACTTGCTAATAAGGCAAGCATCCCAAATGCCTTTGTAACCATCTTATCTATCAGTCCTACCACCTTCAGGCATCTGTGCATATGCACGCCAAGATGCCTCTGATCTTCAGTGCTTTCCAGGATCCGACCATTCATAATATCATTTCTTGTCTTGTTAGCCCTCCACAAGTGCAATCCCTCCCACGTTTCCAGGTTGAACTCCATTTGTCACTGCTCTGCCCAGTTGACCAGTCTGTTGATATCCTGTTGCAGTTTATGGCTATCCTCCTCACTATTTACCGCCCAAACAATTTTTCTTCCATCCGTGAACTTCTTGATCGTTCTACCTGGTCTCATAGAGAATGTACTTTAGCCTCATTGGCAGTTAAATTGGTCGTCAAACGAGAAACAATGATTGCTTCCCACTATTTCCTTGTCCCTGCACCCAGTTTCTGTGCAGCATTACATTCACGCACGTATCTGTGAATGTCCAGCAAGGCTATGGAAGGGCATCTGTTGTGTTTTTCTGCCATTCCATTGCGAGGTGGAGAGATTGTGTGTTCCCACCACAGAATTTCACACGAGACGGCTTTCCAGGAAGTCGGGATGGCGCTTAAGCTAGGCTATCTGCATTCGCAATTGTTCCACCAACTCTACACACTCAGCCTGGCAACTGACAAAGAGAACGGCCTTCTCAGGTTGAGTAGAAAGGTAGTTATCACAAAGCTGTACCGCCATCTGTAAGGAGACCTGCAGCCGAGTACCATTGGAATGACATCTCTGCCCTCATCTTTTAATCTATCTCTTTGTAACTTGGGATGTAAGCACACAGACGGCACAAAGGTTGAAAGAACAAATTCTGTTTATTCCACAGGTATCAAAACTTTCAAGCAAAAGTGTAACTCCAAGAAACAAACTACTTACAGAGAATGTTCACTGCTGATGTTCTATATATCTGTCCGAGTCAGGGTCGTCGGTCCCTCTGTGCAATCACCCACCAGACCGATCGAGGTTTGTTCGGCTCCCCCGCTCCTGGCTGCAGTATTGCTCTGTCTGTGTCTCGCTCGCTCTCATGTGAGTTTTCAGACTCTTGGGTCCCACTGGCAGGAGTGGGCCGGCTCGCCTGAAAGTGCGTGTAATTCTTTGGAGTTCTCACAATAACAATGAATAATACCGTGGCATGGAACCATCAGTAAATTATTGGAGAGAGTTCTCAGGGACAGGATTTATACCCATTTGGAAACAAATGGACTCATTAGCAATAGACAGCATGGTTTTGTGAAGGGAAGGTCGTGCCTCACTAACTTGATTGCGTTTTTTGAGGAGGTGACAAAGATGATTGATGAGGGGAGGGCGGTGGATGGTGTTTACATGGACTTCAGTAAAGCCTTTGGCAAGGTGCCTCATGGCAGACTGGTACAAAAGGTGAAGTCACATAGGATCAGAGGTGAGGTGGTAAGATGGATACAGAACTGGCTCGGTCACAGAAGGCAGAGGGTAGCAGTAGAAGGGTATTTTTCTGAATGGAAGGTTGTGACGAGTGGTGTTCCACAGGGATCGGTGCTGGGGCCTCTGGTGTTTGTGGTATACATAAATGATTTGGAGGAAAATGTAGCCGGTCTGATTAGTAAGTTCGCGGATGACACCGAGGTTGGTGGAGTGGCAGATAGTGTTGAGGATTGTCAGAGGATACAGCAGGACATAGATAGGTTGGAGACTTGGGCAGAGAAATGGCAAATGGAGTTTAATCCAGACAAATGTGAGGTAATGCATTTTGGTACATCTAACAGAGAGGAGAAATATACCGTAAATGGTAAAATTCTAATATAGAAAGTCAGAGAGATCTGGGCGTGCAGGTCCACAGATCTTTGAAAGTGGCAACATAAGTGGACAAGGTCGTCAAGAAGGCAGACGGAATGCTTGCCTTCATTGGACGGGGCATCGAGTATAAAAACTGGCAAGTCGTGCTGCAATTGGATAGAACCTTGATAAAGCCACACTTGGAGTATTGCGCACAATTCTGGTTGCCACACTACCAGAAGGAAGTGGAGGCTTTGGAGAGGGTGCAGAGGAGGTTTACCAGAATGCTGCCTGGTCTGGAGGGTGTTGGCTATGAGGAGAGGCTGAATAGACTCGGACTGTTTTCATTTGAAAGACGGAGGTTGAGGGGGTGACCTGATCGAGGTCTACAAGATTATGAGAGGCATGGATAGAGTGGATGGGCAGGCACTCTTTCCCAGGGTGGAGGGGTCAGTCACCAGGGGGCAGAGGTTTAAGGTCCGTGGGGCAAAGTTTAGAGGAGATGTGTGAGGCAGGATTTTTACACAGAGGGTGGTGAGTGCCTGGAACATGTTGCCAAGGGAGGTTGTGGAAGCAGATACATTAACGGCGTTCAAAAGGCATCTTGACAAACACATGGATAGGATGGGTATAGAGGGATACGGCACAAGGAAGTGCTTTGGCAAAGGTGGATATCATGACCGGTAGAGGCTTGGAGGGCCGAAGGGCCTGTTCCTGTGCTGTATTGTTATTTGGTCTTTGTTCATTTAGAGCTCACTATCTAAATGGTGCAGCTGATCGCAGGACGAGGCTCCATGGACACCCCATCCTGATGTTGGTTTCGGTTGTTAGAGGTCAATCATCTCACCTCCAGGATGTGACTGCTGGGGTTCCTCAGGATCCTGGGCCCATCAATCTTCAGCTGCTGCGCCAGTGACCTTTCTTTCAAAATGGGGTCGGAAGTGGGATTGTTTGCTGATGATTGCACAATATGCAGCACCATTCACAGTCCCTCTGGCAATGGAGCAGTCCATGCCAGTCCACAGTAAAACCGGGAAAACACCCAGGATTGGGCAGGCACATTGCATGAATGTAACTACTCCCTTAAATGTCACTTCAATGTCAGGCAGTGACAGTAAGAAAATGCCCAAGCACCTTTCCCTGGCGTTCAGCAGAACCGGCATCACTGAATATCCCACCATTCGCAAGAAGGGTTGTGATGTATCATGATGATGTATCCATGGGGTTGGGGGGTGGGGGCGCGGGGGGGGGGGGGGGGGGGGGGGGGGGGGGGGTGGAATTGGCTTTGGAGACATGAGTTCAAATCCCATCATGGCAGCTAGTGGAATCGAAAGCTAGTCTCGGTAATGAAACTATCATCGGTACGGTGGCACAGTGGTTAGCACTGTTACTTCACAGCTCCAGGGTCCCAGATTAGATTTTCAGCTTGGGTCACTGTCAGTGCGGAGTCTGCACGTTCTCCCCGTGTCTGCGTGGGGTTCCTCCGGGCGCTCTGGTTTCCTCCCACAAGTCCCGAAAGACGTGCTGTTAGGTGGATTGGCCGTGAGTGCGAAGTTGAGAATTCCACCGACGGAGAATCCTGCAGCATGCCTTTCATCATCTCCATTCTGATCAGCATTTGCCATGGAGTCTGTGCTTCCATTACTTGGTGGTCTTAGTCTATTCTCCATTTATGGGCGGCATGGTAGCACAGTGGTTAGCACTGTGGCTTCACGGCTCCAGGGTTCCAGGTTCGATTCCCCGCTGGGTTACTGTCTGTGCGGAGTCTGCACGTTCTCCCCGTGTCTGCGTGGGTTTCCTCCGGGAGCTCCGGTTTCCTCCCGAAAGACGTGCTGGTAGGTGAATTGGACATTCTGAATTCTCCCTCTGTGACCCGAACAGGCGCCGGAATGTGGCGACTAGGGGCTTCATCGCAGTGTTAATGTAAGCCTACTGGTGACAATAATAAAGATGATTATTATTATAAAAACCTATCTGGTTCCTTAATGCCCTTTCGGGAAGGAAATCCGCCGTCCTTACCCAGCCTGGCCTACATGTGACCCCAGATCCACAGCGATATGGTTGACTCTTAAGCCGGGGTGGGCAACAAATGCTGGCCTTGCCAGCGATGTCCACATCCCATGTGAAATGCTGGAAATGAAAGTGGAAGATGGGGTGGAAGCTAAAGTGGGTTGAACACGAGAATAAAAGTATGCCCACCCACGTCCGAAAGCCTGACTAACAGCTGGTGGACTGGCACATCCAGGCTCGGCTCCTAATGCTCCAGCGCCCTCTGCTGGAATATCCACTCTTGTCCACAGTTTGAAATCTGCTTTTGATTTGCCTGAACAATTTCCTTCAGACCAGGGCACACACGCCAGTGTAAAATAGCCGGGGGAGCAGTTGGGGACAAATGGGTAGGGTTGTGCAGAAAAATCAGGTGGAAAGCAGAATACCGGGTCTCTGCCACCACAACCTTCATTCGAGGCCGTAATATCAGTCAGAACAGCAGCATCATCGCAAAACCTTGCAGTGAGACTCAAAAGGATTAAATATCCAAGCCCACCTTTCTTACTGTTTCCAAATTGTTTTATCATTTACGGGATGTGGCCGTCGCTGGCTAGATCAGTATTTATTGCCCATCCCTAATTGCCCCTTGAGAAGGTGGTGGTGAGCTGCCTTCCTGAGCCGCTGCAGTCCCTGTGGTGTAGGATAAATTGTCCCTTAGTGTCCAAAGATGTACAGGTTAGGTGGATTGGCCATGCTAAATTGTCCCTTAGTGTCCAAAGATGTGCAGGTTAGGTGGATTGGCCATGTTAAATTGTCCCTTAGTGTCCAAAGATGTGCAGGTTAGGTGGATTGGCCATGATAAATTGTCCCTTAGTGTCCAAAGATGTACAGGTTAGGTGGATTGGCCGTGATAAATTGTCCCTTAGTGTCCAAAGATGTGTAGGTTAGGTGGATTGGCCATGTTAAATTGTCCCTTAGTGTCCAAAGATGTGCAGGTTAGGTGGATTGACCATGCTAAATTGTCCCTTAGTGTCCAAAGATGTACAGGTTAGGTGGATTGGCCGTGATAAATTGTCCCTTAGTGTCCAAAGATGTGCAGGTTAGGTGGATTGGCCATGTTAAATTGTCCCTTAGTGTCCAAAGATGTGCAGGTTAGGTGGATTGGCCATGTTAAATTGCCCCTTAGTGTCCAAAGATGTACAGGTTAGGTGGATTGGCCATAATAAATTGTCCCTTAGTGTCCAAAGATGTACAGGTTAGGTGGATTGGCCATGATAAATTGTCATTTAGTGTCCAAAGATGTGCAGGTTAGGTGGATTGGCCATAATAAATTGTCCCTTAGTGTCCAAAGATGTGCAGGTTAGGTGGATTGGCCATGCTGAATTGTCATTTAGTGTCCAAAGATGTGCAGGTTAGGTGGATTGGCCATGATAAATTGTCCCTTAGTGTCCAAAGATGTACAAGTTCGGTGGATTGGCCATGATAAATTGTCCCTTAGTGTCCAAAGATGTGCAAGTTAGGTGGATTGCCATGTTAAATTGCCCCTCTGTGTCCTGGGATGTGCAGGTTAGGTTACGAGGTTATGAGGATAGGGCGCGGTGGGCAGGGGAGTGGACCCCTCTTTCGGAGGGTCGGTGCAGACACGATAGACTGAACAGCCTCCTTGTGCACTGTTGGAATTCTCTGGATTCTATCTGGTAGAGGTATGGGCTTGGAAGGTGCTGCCGAAGGAGCTTTGATGAGTCGCTGCAGTGCATCTTGTAGACGACACACACGGCTGCCACTTTGCACCGGTGTTGGAGTGAGTGAATGGTTAAGGCGGTGGATGAGGTGCCAATCAAATGGACTACTTTGTCCTGGGCGGTGTTGTGTTTCTTCAGTGTTGTTGGAGTTGCGCTTGTACAGGCAAGTGGAGAGTATTCCATTACACTCCTATCTTGTACATGGTAGTCATAGATGAGTTAGCATTGCAGAATGCTCAGATTCTGATCTACCCTTGCAGTCACAGTATTTATGTGCTTGTTTCTGGTCAATGGGGACTTTCAGGATTGCAGTTATTCACTGATGGTAATGCCAATGAATGTCAAGGGGAATGTTCAGTTCTTTCTTGTTGATGGCCATTGTCTGCGTCTCGTGTGGCGTAAATGTTATGTGTCACTTATCAGCACAAATCAGGGGCTGTTTAGCACAGGGCTAAATCGCTGGCTTTGTAAGCAGACTAAGGCAGGCGAGCAGCACCGTTCGATTCCCGTAATGGCCTCCCCGAACAGGCGCCAGAATGTGGCGACTAGGGGCTTTTCACAGTAACTTCATTGAAGCCTACTCGTGACAATAAGTGATTTTCATTCATTTTTCATTTTCAAGTCAGAATTATTAGTGGGTTGGATGGCATTAATTGAACATTCACCTGGGCCCCCTATAAATAAACACAAATGAAATCTTTGATTCATGGGTTAGGAGTTCTACAATTGTAATGTATATCTGTAAATAAACATAAAAGTGTGGAAAGACTGCCTCCAGTTCTATCCTTCACCCACTGGCTTTCTGGAACAGAACAGAATGTTATCCAGGTCTTGCTGCATGTGAGCACAGACAATATCTGGAGTTCCGAATGGTACTTACAATTATCGGTGAGCATTCTCACTTTTAGCCTCATGTAGGGAGGGAAGTCATTGATGAAGCAGCAGGTGGTTGAGTCTCGACGGCGAACTCTCGCAGTGAAATCCTGGGGCTGAAATGACTGGCCTCCAATAATCACAATCACCTTCCTTTGTGCTAGGTATGACTCCAACCTGTTTATGCTGTGATCTTGTTCCGGGCCTTGTTCTTTATTGTTTAGTCTCTTGTCCACGTTTCGAAGCTTGTAGCTGATCTGAAAGTTGGAAATGTCGTAAACATTGAGGAGAGTGATCGACTTCATGAGGACATAGGCAGACTGGTGGAATGGGCAGATATGTGGCAGTTGCAATTCAATACAGAAAAGGAGGAAGAATGAAACGTTTTGCAGGAAGCTGAATAGCACAATTTTAAAAGGATCATAAAATTCCTACAGTTCAGAAGGAGGCCGTTCAGCCCATTGAGTCTTCACCAACCCTCTGAAAGAACACCTGACCTAGGCGCACCCTATCCCCATAACCTAATAAATCCAGCTAACCTTGTGGACACTAAGGGACAATTTAGCATGGCCAATCCACCTAACCTACACATCTTTGGACACTAAGGGGCAATTTAACATGGCCAATCCACCTAACCTGTACATCTTTGGACACTAAGGGACAGTTTAACATGACCAATCCACCTAACCTGCACATCTTTGGACACTAAGGGACAATTTAGCATGGCCAATCCACCTAACCTGCACATCTTTGGACACTAAGGGGCAATTTAACATGGCCAATCCACCTAACCTACACATCTTTGGACACTAAGGGGCAATTTAACATGGCCAATCCACCTAACCTGTACATCTTTGGACACTAAGGGGCAATTTAACATGGCCAATCCACCTAACCTACACATCTTTGGACACTAAGGGGCAATTTAACATGGCCAATCCACCTAACCTGTACATCTTTGGACACTAAGGGACAATTTAACATGGCCAATCCACCTAACCTACACATCTTTGGACACTAAGGGGCAATTTAACATGGCCAATCCACCTAACCTGTACATCTTTGGACACTAAGGGGCAATTTAACATGGCCAATCCACCTAACCTACACATCTTTGGACACTAAGGGGCAATTTAACATGGCCAATCCACCTAACCTGTACATCTTTGGACACTAAGGGACAATTTAACATGACCAATCCACCTAACCTGCACATCTTTGGACACTAAGGGACAATTTAGCATGGCCAATCCACCTAACCTGCACATCTTTGGACACTAAGGGGCAATTTAACATGGCCAATCCACCTAACCTACACATCTTTGGACACTAAGGGGCAATTTAACATGGCCAATCCACCTAACCTGTACATCTTTGGACACTAAGGGGCAATTTAACATGGCCAATCCACCTAACCTACACATCTTTGGACACTAAGGGGCAATTTAACATGGCCAATCCACCTAACCTGTACATCTTTGGACACTAAGGGACAATTTAACATGACCAATCCACCTAACCTGCACATCTTTGGACACTAAGGGACAATTTAGCATGGCCAATCCACCTAACCTGCACATCTTTGGACACTAAGGGGCAATTTAACATGGCCAATCCACCTAACCCAGGGGTGGGCAAACTACGGCCCGCGGGCCGCATGCGGCCCGCCAAAGGTATTTCTGCGGCCCACCAAGTCATTAAAAAAAACAAAAAATTTAAAAAAAATTTTTTTATTTTTAAAAAAAATTTTTTTTTAAGGTTAATGCGGGGGGGCTGTTGGGTTACTTACTGGTATAGGGTGGATACGTTGACTTGAGTAGGGTGATCATTGCTCGGCACAACATCGAGGGCCGAAGGGCCTGTTCTGTGCTGTTCTATGTTCTATATGAGGCGCCCAGAATCATAACCGGGTGAAGTAATTATTTTACTTAATATACTATGCGGCCCTTTGTGAATTGTGAATTTCTGAATGTGGCCCTTGCACGGAAAAGTTTGCCCACCCCTGACCTAACCTGTACATCTTTGGACACTAAGGGACAATTTAGCATGGCCAATCCACCGAACCTGTACATCTTTGGACACTAAGGGACAATTTAGCATGGCCAATCCACCTAACCTGCACATCTTTGTACACTAAGGGGCAATTTAGCATGGCCAATCCACCTAACCTACACATCTTTGGAAACCAAGGGAGGAAACCGGAGCATCCGGAGAAAACGCATGCGGACGCGGGGAGAACATGCAGACTCCGCACAGACAGTGACCCAGGCTGGGAATTGAACAAGGGCCCCTGGCGCGATGAGGCAGCAGTGCTAACCACTGTGCCACCATGTCTGATTGCAAGAGCATCGAGACTTTGGAGTATTTGTGCACAAATATTTGAAGGTGGCTGAACAGGTAACATTACAGTTCATGAAGGAAATAGAATCCTGGATCTTATGGAGTACAAACTTACGCTGAACTTGTGTAAAACTCAAATTTGTGGCAGCGCACTTTAAGAAGAGAATACATGAGAGACGAACTAGAATGGTCTGAGGAATAAGCAATTACAGTTCTGTGGAGAGAGAAGTTGGTTTTGTGCTCCAGATTTCAGCTGAGAGGAGATTTGGTAAACGCGTTTAAAACCATAAAGGACTTAGCTGGTGCGAGTCAAGAGAAATCATTTCAATGGTTAAATGGCTAAATCAGAGATCACAGATTTAAGATGATCAGCAGAGGAAGTAGAGGTGATATGAGGAAAAATGTTTTTATGCAATGGTTAGGATTTGGAACGCACATTCAATACTGGATTTCAGAAAGGAATTGGATAAATACTTGAAGAAGAAAACAATTAGTAATAAGATAATAATTGCTTATTGTCACGAGTAGGCTTCAATGAAGTTACTGTGAAAAGCCCCTAGTCGCCACATTCCGGCGCCTGTTCGGGGAGGCTGGTACGGGAATTGAACCGTGCTTCTGGCCTGCCTTGGTCTGATTTCAAAGCCAGCTGCTTAGCCCACTGTGCTAAACCAGCCCCTTGTAGACACATTGGGGAAAGGGAGTTGGAGTGGGATGAACTGGAATGCCGTTTGAAAGAGCTGGCACAGACGCAAAGGGTTGAGTGGCCTCTGACCCTAGACTATTCTATGATTTGATAATTCTTTGTTCTTGTTCATGTTCCCACTCCTGTTCGTTATTCCCCTTGCCGTGCTTTTGCTTCTTGTTTTCATTCCTGTCCGTGTTCTTGTTCCTGTACCTGGTCTTGTCCCTATTCCTGTTCCGCATCTTCTTGCTCCTTGTACCTATTCTGTTTCCTGTTCTTCCTCCTGTTTGGTTCTGAGGAGCGGCCATCGGCTCGAAACATTGACGCTGTTTCTCCCTCCATAGATGCTGTTGGCCCTGTGAGTATTTCCAGCATTTTCTGTTTTTATTTCAGATTCCTATTCTTCTTAGATTCTTCAAAGATGGCTGAGGAGTGACTTGATTGAGGTGTACAAAATTCTGAGGGGAAGAGATAGCGTGGACAGGATAAATTGTTTCCCTTGATGGATAATTGCAGAACTAGGGGAACTAGATTCAAGATAAATGGCAGAAGGTGTAGAGGGGACATGAACATAGAACATAGAACATAGAACAGTACAGCACAGAACAGGCCCTTCGGCCCTCGATGTTGTGCCGAGCAATAATCACCCTACTTAAACCCACGTAACCCGTATACCCGTAACCCAACAACCCCCCCATTAACCTTACACTACGGGCAATTTAGCATGGCCAATCCACCTAACCCGCACATTTTTGGATTGTGGGAGGAAACCGGAGCACCCGGAGGAAACCCACGCACACACGGGGAGGACGTGCAGACTCCACACAGACAGTGACCCAGCCGGGAATCGAACCTGGGACCCTGGAGCTGTGAAGCAATTGTGCTATCCACAATGCTACCGTGAGGCCCCGCATGAGGAAGAACTGGTTTACGCAGAGGGTAGTGGGAGTCTGGAATTCGCTGCCCGAGTTGGTGGTGGAGGCAGAGACCCTAAACTCTTTTTTAAAAGTAACTGGATCTGCACCTTAAGTTCTCTCAGCTACAGGGCTGGATCGGGTGCAGGAAGGTGGGATTAGAAAGGGCACCTGGGGGTCCTCGCGCTGGCATGGACAAGATGGGCTGAATGGCCTCCTTCACTGCTGTAATGTTTCTATGATTCTGTGAGTATTTCCCTTGTGGCGCTTGTCTTTGTTCACGTTTCTGATCCTGTTTTTGTTGCCATTATTCTATCTCTTGGAGTTCATTCAAAATGGAGCAGGCGGCTTTGCAGATGTACACGAATCAGCCTGGTTACCGACCCCATTTTGAGGCCTGTACTGCTCCGTTATCAGCAGGTGAAGTCAGTGAAGGTTGACCCCAAACTTTGTTTCCCTGTTAAAATGTTGTTCACCGTGTGGCCAACAGTTAGAGAGACAAAAACAAATTGTCCACGTTCAACATTTGTGAAAGCAACAAGCAGATGTCTTTGAAAGAGAACACGAGAACTTTAATTATTAATCATGATGCAATCATCAATATTTAAAGTATAAACAGGTTCTTGCATTATTGTTACCAAACAGCTCACTGAAGAGAAGATGAAAGGAGAATTAATTGCTCGCCCCTTCTTGGTTGCGTCGTCATTTGAAATTTCTTACATCTTTGCACTTTAAGGGACGGCAAAACTTCATTTACTTTTCAGAGATGTTGAGCAGCGGGAGGAGTTTTTGGAGGGAACATTGGACAGACCATGAGGGCTAAACATTGCCCCTTGGTGATTAGTGCCACAGGAACGTTATTGTTTACCAGGAGAGGAAAACAAGATCTGAATGTAATAACTTTGCCAAAAGACAATGGGCGCGATTCTCCGACCCCCAGGCCGGGTGGGAGAATCGCGGGAGTGCCGATTCACGCCACGCTGCCCTGCCACCCGCACGCGGTTCTCTCCCCCCCCCCCCCCCCCCCCCCCCAAACGGCGTGCCGCGTTTTACAACAGGCCGCTCGGAGAATGGCCGCTCGCCGTTTCTAGCGGTCGAGCGGCGAATCTCCGGCCCGGATGGGCCGAGTGGCCTGCCCAATCCGACCGGTTCACGCCGGTGCCAACCACACTGCCGTGAACGCTGCATGTGGGGCCTGTGTGGGGGGGGAGGGAAGATCGAGCACCAGGGGGGTACTCAGTGGGAGTCTGGCCCACGATCGGTGCCCACCGATCGGTGGGCCGGCGTCTCTAAAAGACGCACTCTTTTCCCTCTGCCGCCCCGCAAGATCAATCCTCCATGTCTTGCGGGGCGCACGCAGGGAGGACGGCAACCGTGCATGCGCGGGTTGGTTTTCACTCCGGCGTCGGCACTTTGCCTCCCTTTGGGAGAATTTCGCCCAATGGGTTGGATTCTCTGATTTTGAGGCTGTGCAGGATGAAGTGTCTCGTTTTACGATGAAAAAGTCGGCGCCACCCACACACCGATGCTCCGCCCGGTGGTAGGGCGAGCAGCAATGCCACGTAAAACCCCTGGCGTTCCCGACATAAACGGCTGGAGAATTCCAGGTCCGAGGCCATGCATGGTGACAACCTGCAGTGGTCGCGCCGTACAACATGGCACCAGGCGCTAGCAGAACCCGCCTGCCATATAGTACCCCCCCCTCACCAGTGCCACCCCCCCCCCCCCCCCCCCCCCCCCCCGGCCAGCAGAACGGCTCTCCCTGCCCCCCGACAGTGGAGGCGCTGGACACAATCCGCAGCCGCCACACGAGGTTGACGAAAACTGGGAGCACAAGTGATCCACGCCGTCGGGAAGTTGGCCCATCGGGGCAGAGCATTGGGGAGGGCCTTGAGGTGACGTCCTGAGGCCATCCCAATGGCTGCGGCCTACTCACCGATGATGCCATTTTGGAGGGGGCGGAGCATCCGAAAACAGGCGCCGCCCCTAATTTCGCCGTCAAGTTGATTCTCCTCTCAGTCGCCGAATACCATTTCGGCATCAGGCAACGTAAAAGCCCGCCCAAAGGCTCCAGTCTTGTACAGAACTCATTAAACCCCACACTCGGGTGTCAATATGTCATTCTTCAAAGTACCTCTGGGTTTCAGTGGTGGCTCTTGCTGCTTTCATATATGGATAATTCTGTGTTCAAGACATACCAATAGATTAAAGACTGCTGGCCACGCCTCTTTTTAAGTGTCCCATTGCTTTCTCGAAAATTCTGTGTAGAAGTGGGGATTCATTATTGCTATTGGTTTCAAAGTCCCTTTCAGCAGTTCACTTGAACACTTGCCTGTTCCTCAGCTTGACTCTGTGGACAATCCCCCAGTGAAGTTTGCATACGCTTACCATTTGAAAGATGGGAGGTAATTTCTGATATTGGAGCATAGTTAGGCCATTCGGCCCATCATGTCTGCTCCGCCATTCGATCATGGCTGATATGTTCCTCATCCCCATCCTCCTGCCCACTCCCCGTAATCCCTGAGCCCCTTATTAATCAAGAAATCTTGGGGGCGGCATGGTGGGGCAGTGGTTAGCACTGCTGCCTCACGGTGCCGAGAACCCGGGTTCGATCCCGGCCCCGGGTCACTGTCCGTGTGGAGTTTGCACATTCTCCCCGTGTCTGCGTGGGTTTCACCCCCACAATCCAAAGATGCGCAGGATAGGTGGATTGGCCATGCTAAATTGCGCCTTAATTGGAAAAAAAGAATTGCCACTTTAAATTTAAAAAAATTTAAACCCACTTTTTAATTTTGTTTTGTTTGCTTTGTTTGGCCCCTTGTTCCGCACTGTAACCAATCACTGTTTGTTGATGTACCATTTGTCAATGTTCTCTGTTGATTTTTCTTTTATTGACGCTGTACGGACTGTGTACGTTCCCTCGGCCGCAGAAAAATACTTCTCATTGTACTTTGGTACACGTGACAATAAATCAAATCAAATCAAATCAAACAATCATGAGCACGAGATTTGTGCTTGAGGTGCTGTTACCTGCAGGGCTACAGACCAAGAGCTAGAAGGTGGAATTAGACAGAATACTTCTTTCTTAAAGCATGAGGGGTGGGATTCTCCGTTCCCCAACGCTGATTTTCTAATCAGTGATCAGGCGGTGAATCCCTTTTTACGATGGAATCAGAAGCGGAGACTGGTTTCGGATGCTCTGCCCCCTCCAAAACGGCATCATCGAGTAGCGCGCCGCACGCCATTGGGACGGCCTCAGGACGTTACCAAGGCCCTCCCCCAATGCTCCGCCCCTGATGGGGCGAGTTCCCGGCTGCGTGGTTGCCGTCTCAGCGGTCAGGAACCCGGCGTGGCGGCTGCGGACTGTGTCCAGCGCCAGCAATAGTCGGACGGGAGCCGTGCTGCTGGCTAGGGGGGGCTTCGGCGAGGGCTGGGGGCCTGGTGGGGGGTGGTCAGGAGGTGGCCGGGGAGGGGGCACTATCTGACAGGGCAGGTCTGCACACGGCCGACGCCATGTTGGAAGGCACGACCGCTGCAGGTCGTCGCCGTGCGCATGCGCGGCGCGAACCCGTCAATTCTCTGGCTGTTTCTGTCATGGAGACCCCTCACCAGTCGGAGGATCGGTGCTGGGGTGCCGCTGATTTTTTTTGACCTAAAATGTCACGGATCCTCCGGAAATCGGAGAATCCATCCCAAGAACTCGGAGCTAGAGAAGCCAATTATCCTCTGAAGCCTGCTCGACGGTTCAATACGATCATGGCTTATTTCATCATGGCCTCAACTCCATCATCCGTAACCCTTCAAGCCATTACTAATGGGCGACATGGTAGCACAGTGGTTAGCACTGTTGCTTCAGGTCCAGGGTTCGATTCCTGGCTTGGGTCACTGTCTGTGCGGAGTCTACACGTTCTCCCCGTGTCTGCGTGGGTTTCCTCCGGGTGCTCCGGTTTCCTCCCACAGTCCAAAGACGTGCTGTTAGGTGAATTGGACAATCTGAATTCTCCCTCTGTGACCCGAACAGGCGCCGGAATGTGGCGACTAGGGGGTTTTCACAGTAACTTCATTGCGGTGTTAATGTCAGCCTACTTGTGACACTAATAAAGATTATTATTGCTATTAATTAAATTAATATGAATGTAGATATGTTGTTACAATTTTGAGGTTGGTAAGATAGTTATGTTTTGCGACTGTGTGCTTAAGTTAAGGTAAAATGAAGAGGGTCGTGTGACCTGTTCTGAAATGTGTCTGACAGAGATTAAAGGGGGCCCAGAATGTTTCGCTGGGAAGCAGGTGCAAGGTGTTTATGCTGGGAGACAATGTCAACAGCCTGTATGCTAAAGATGGATAGTCTGTGAGCCTCCAAAATCCCAGAAAAGTGTTGAGAATGTCGGGTTGCAAACAATTGTGCTTTTAAAACTGTCCATTTGGTTCCAAAATGAAAGCGAGTTGGGGTCCCGAGGATAGGTAATAAATATCTCAGCCTGGATACAAGGCCAATGTGATTCACGCTACCATGGTGATGGGCCTTGAAATGGGATGGATACAGAGGAAGCCATTGTGATATTGAACTCTAAGCTTTCGTAAAATATAACTGAACATCACAGACAGGTTAATCTGGCAGGGTCCAGGAGAGAGAGCGATAGCAGCTCGAGACTGGAAATCTCTATTGTTCATTGTACCAGAATGGGGTGAAAGTCCGTGCTCGGATTGGAAAGACCAAATTTGTGAGGTGTTAAAAATAGGCTGGAAGATTTAGAACATAGAACACAGAAAAATACAGCACAGAACAGGCCCTTCGGCCCACGATGTTGTGCCGAACTTTTGTCCTAGATTAAGAACAAATTAATCTACACCCCATCATTCTACCGTAATCCATGTACCTATCCAATAGCCGCTTGAAGGTCCCTAATGTTTCCGACTCAACTACTACCACAGGCAGTGCATTCCATGCCCCCACTACTCTCTGGGTAAAGAACCTACCTCTGACATGCCCTCTATATCTTCCACCATTCACCTTAAATCTATGTCCCCTTGTAATGGTTGAGGAATGAGAGAGCTTTGCTTCCACCACAGTTAAACTGCAGCAGATGGTCCTTGAATGGATGGACACAAAAATCAACAAGATTTTGATCATAAGAATTAACTATTAATTTTGATCCAAGCATTCTCCATTGTTTATACTGTAGATTAGGGGCAGCAGGGTAGCATGGTGGTTAGCATAAATGCTTCACAGCTCCAGGGTCCCAGGTTCGATTCCCGGCTGGGTCACTGTCTGTGTGGAGTCTGCACGTCCTCCCCCTGTGTGCGTGGGTTTCCTCCGGGTGCTCCGGTTTCCTCCCACAGTCCAAAGATGTGCGGGTTAGGTGGATTGGCCATGCTAAATTGCCCGTAGTGTCCTAATAAATGTAAGGTTAAGGGGGGTTGGGTTATGGGTATATGGTGGATACGTGGGTTTGAGTAGGGTGATCATGGCTCGGCACAACATTGAGGGCCGAAGGGCCTGTTCTGTGCTGTACTGTTCTATGTTCTATGTTCTATCAGTTATCAAAGGAAGCCGGATAGTTTGGGCCTGGACATTATGTAATCCATCTCATATTCAATACAGATATGGTTCAAAATTGGGCAACCTGGATCAAATTGTCTATGGGATCATTAAGGTTGCAATGATATGAGCAGGGCAGAACTTCTCACCACCAAGAAAATATACTGACCCCAACCATAATTCATGGCAGCCATGATGTGTAGATGCCAACATTGGACTGGGGTGAGCACAGTAAGAAGTCTTACAACACCAGGTTGTGGAGGTCACTACCAGAGGAAGGAGCAGTGCTCTGAAAGCTTGTGTTTGAAACAAACATGTTGGACTTTAACCTGGTGTTGTAAGACTTCTTACATAATTCATGGGGTCAACTCATTTAATGACAGGACAGATGTACAACTGCCATGTAACATGAAAGTAAGTTGCTTAAAAGAGGGGAATTTGTTGCGACAGGGTGAAACAGCCTGTAGCAATGTGAGGTGGCAGCATTTCTCTACGGAGAGGCAACAGGTAAGATCATAAGACATAGGAGCAGAATTAGGCCACTCGGCCCATCGAGTCTGCTCCGCCATTCAATCATGGCTGATATTTTTCTCATCCTCATTCTCCTGCCTTCTCCCCATAATCCCTGATCCACTTATTAATCAGGAACCTATCTATCTCTGTCTTAAAGACACTCGGTGATTTGGTCTCCACAGCCTTCTGCGGCAAAGAGTTCCACAGATTCACCGCCCTCTGGCTGAAGAAATTCCTCCTCATCTCTGTTTTAAAGTATCGTCCCTTTAGTCTGAGATGGTGTCCTCTGGTTCTAGTTTTTCCTACAAGTGGAAACATCCTCTCCACGTCCACTCTATCCAGGCCTCTCAGTATCCTGTAAGTTTCAATAAGATCCCCCCCTCATCCTTCTAAACACCAATGAATACAGACCCCCAGGGATCATTCTTGTGAATCTCCTCTGGACCCTTTCCAAGGCCAACACATCCTTCCTTAGATACGGGGCCCAGAACTGCTCACAATACTCCAAATGGGGTCTGACCAGAGCCTTATACAGCCTCAGAAGTACATCCCTGGTCTGATATTCTAGCCCTCTCGACATGAATGCACTTGTCTTCTTAACTGCCGATTGACTCTAAGTGGTGTGTTTTCCACTCCAACTTTTGACAAGAGACTTCATGGGCTGAATTCTCTGCCGTCGGAATTCTCCGTTTTGCCGGCATCCCGGGTGTTTCCCAATGGCGTTGGGCTGCCCCACAATGGGAAACCCTATTGACCAGCTGGAGAAGTCCAATCAATCCTTGCCATTGATTCCGAGGGAGAATGGAACGCAGTGATGGATGTCAACCGATGCCCCATCCAGTTCAAACTGGACACAGGTGCCTCTGCCAACCTGATCTCGAAGTTGGACTTCACGAAAATCAAAAAGGCTCCCAAAATCCTTCCAGCTGTTTGCAAACTCCAGGACTACAATGGCAACGCAATCACGGCACTGGGGTCATGCCATCTGACAGTGTCCAACCGACACATAGAGACAAGCCTGAGATTCGAGATTGTCCAACCAGGCAGGGCGTCCCTGCTAGGTGCGCAAGCAACTGAACCTCATCCAAAGGGTCTACACCATGACGCCGTCTCATTCCGATCTTCAGGCAGCATCGACAACATCCTGACCCAGTACCCAGATGTCTTCAGCGGAATGGGCACACTTCCATATGAATACAAGATGTTACTGCGGCCTGGCGCAAAACCAGTGGTCCACCCACCAAGGAGAGTTCCTGCTCCACTGAGGGAGCGACTGAAAGCAGAACTCACAAGCCTACAGAAGAAAGACATCATCTCGAAGATCACTGAACCAATTGACTGGGTCAGCTCGATGGTGTGCGTCAAGAACCCTTCGGGGACCTACGCATCTGCATCGACCCCAAGGATCTAAACAAAAACATTATGCGGGAACATTACCCAATCCCAAAAAGGGAAGAAATCACGAGCGAGATGGCACACGCACGCTTCTTCACAAAACTGGACGCATCCCAAGGATTCTGGGAAATTCAACTCAAAGAATCCAGCAGAAAGCTCTGCACCATCAACATGCCTTTTGGCGGGTTCTGCTACAATCGAATGCCATTTGGCATCATCTCGGCATCAGAAATATTCCACCGCATCATGGAACAGATGTTGGAAGGTATAGACGGGGTTCGTGTCTACGTTGACGACGTCATTAACTCCGGAGGAACATGTGTCGTGACTGCATGGCCTCAAGCTAAATGGGGGCAGCACGGTAGCATGGTGGTTAGCATAAATGCTTCACAGCTCCAGGGTCCCAGGTTCGATTCCCGGCTGGGTCACTGTCTGTGTGGAGTCTGCACGTCCTCCCCTGTGCGTGGGTTTCCTCCGGGTGCTCCGGTTTCCTCCCACAGTCCAAAGATGTGCAGGTTAGGTGGATTGGCCATGCTAAATTGCCCGTAGTGTCCCAAAAAGTAAGGTTAAGGGGGGGGGGGGGGGGGGGGGGGGGGTTGTTGGGTTACGGGTAAAGGGTGGATACGTGGGTTTGAGTAGGGTGATCATTGCTCGGCACAACATCGAGGGCCAAAGGGCCTGTTCTGTGCTGTACTGTTCTATGTTCTAAACAAATTGAAGTGCTGCTTAGGGACGTCCACGCTGAAGTTCCTGGGTGATCAGATATCAAAACACGGTGTCCGCCTGGACATGGACAAAATAAAAGCCATTGAGGCAATGAAAGTCCCCGAGGACAAGAAAGCAGTACTGCGCTTCCTTGGAATGGTAAACCTCCTGGGCAAATTCATCCCGATGTTATGGGCCAGGGTTTAGAGAACCCCAAAGTGGATCATGGAGTTCACCTGACCCACAACTTTTAATAGATTGTGGTATGGGGAGCACACGGCCCACTATACAGGTGTGGTACAGCAGAAATGGAAAAGCAGTTTTTTAAAGCAAAACAATGTTTATTCTATGAACTCAAGTTAACCTTTTAAAATATACAGCGAACATCTTAGCAACCATCAATTCAAATACAACCCCCAAAGAATACAACACTAAGTAATCCTTAATAACTTCCCAAACAACATCCAGAAGACAAAAGACCCTTTTAACAGAAGCACATCAGGTTCACATTCACTACTGACAACATCCAGAAGACAAAAGAAACACCTTTTAACAGAAGCACATTAGATTAAAGTCGCTACTAAGAACATTTATAATTCTGAATTCACCAAATGATCAAGAGATAGTCTTTTCATGGCAGAGAGACACCTGCTCTGTCTGGCTTCAGCTCCAACACTGAAAACAAAGCCAAAAACTCACTCTATGGCAGCCTGCTCAAAAACGAAAGTAAAAAGCGGGCAAACAGCCCAGCTCCACCCACTCTGACATCACTGCAGTAGTAAACACCTATTTCTTAAAGGTACTCTCACTACAGATATTTATATACATACCCATTTATAAACACCCATTTCTTAAAGGTACTCTTACATGACACCGAATTTGGCCACACACACAACGTCCCTCAGAAAACTGATAAAGAAATCAACCGCGTCCGAGTGGACGACGGAACACCAGACAGAGTGATTGGAGCTGAAGGCTAAACTCACCACTGCACCCGTCCTCGCGTTCTTTGACCCAGATCGCAAAACTAAGATCTCGACCGATGCGAGTCAGGATGGCATTGGAGCAGTGCTGCTACAGAAAGACGACACATCATCATGGGTCCCAGTAGCATACGCATCACGAGCAATGACATTGACGGAGACCAGGTACGCACAGATTGAAAAGGAGTGTTTAGGTCTTCTCACCGGCATCCTCAAATTCCATGACTACGTCTACGGCCTGCCAACATTCACCGTTGAAACAGATCACGGACCTCTGGTCCACATCATCCAAAAGGACATGAATGACATGACGCCCCGATTGCAGAGGATTCTGCTCAAACTCCGGAGGTACGATTTCAATCTTGTGTACACGCCTGGCAAAGAGCTCATCATTGCCGATGCATTGTCCCGCTCCGTCACCTCACCGAGTGAGCCACTGGAGTTCATCCAGCACATTGAATCGCAGATATAAATGTGTGCAAGCACTCTCCCGGCAACAGACGAAAAGCTCGTTCTCATCAGAGAAGATATGGACAAAGACCCCCTGCTGCAGCGAGTCATCTACAATCTCAACAATGGGTGGCCGAAAGGGCAATGCCCTTAATACAATAACGTCAAAGACGACCTAACGCTGATCAACGGAATCCTGCTAAAGATGGACAGAATAGTGATCCCGCTGCGTTTCCAGCACAGGGGAACCTGGGCATCGAAAAATTCAGATGCAGGGCCCGACAAGCCATCTACTGGCATCAACCAGGACATCACGGACATGGTCCTGGACTGTGAGACCTGCCAGAAGTTCCAACCAGCACAGGGCAAGGAAACTCTCCAACAACACGACCTGGAAACCTCTCCATGGTTCAAGGTCGGCACTGACCTATTCCACGCGAATGGTCGCGACTACATCCTACTCACTGATTACTTCTCAAACTATCCTGAGGTGCTGAAGCTGTCTGACCTTACCTCAAAGACCGTCATCAAAGCATGCAAAGAGACGTTCTCGCGGCATGACATCCCGAATACTGTCATGAGCGACAACGGCCAGTGTTTCCACAGTCGAGAATGGATCACGTTTGCTGAAGGCTACAACTTCAAGCACATAACCTCCAGTCCGCACTACTCGCAATCCAACGGCAAAGTCGAAAAGGGGGTGCACGTCGTCAAGCCATTTATCCACAAAACCTCCGACTCCGCCTCCGACATACACCTTGCACTACTAGCGTACCGGGCGATTCCTTTATCAACTGGCATGTCACCAGCTCAACTGCTGATGAACAGGGACCTGAGGACAACACTTCCAGCCCTACACCTGCCCAACCCAGATCACCGACCGGTGCTACAAAAGATGCAACAGCTTTGTGACAGTCAGAAACAGCACTATGACGCACATGCCACCGATCTGGACGCGTTATTCCCAGCAGACACCGTCAGGATCAAAACACCTGATGGCGGGTGGTCTGCCCCGGCTGTCATTGTTCGGCAGGCCGCGCCTGATAAAATCGGCTGACATCATTCGACGAAATCGAAGGGCACTTCGGAAAATCATACGCCCACAACCAATTCCCCCTCCCCTTCCGTCTGTTGAAGCACCACCTCAAGACGCCACGAACCACAATTCCACCAGTCATGACTCCAACATGACTATCAAGACACTGGCATCCGCTCCGCCACATCTCAGGAGGTCATCAAGAATAAGACGGAGACCCCAAAGACTGGACTTATGAACATTTGCCTTCTTATGTCTACTGTATATCCAAGTCATGCATATCATGTTATTTTCTTTAATACTGTCAACCATAGCTACCATCACCACATTAGACAGGCACACACAAAAAAAAAGTAGGGAGATGTAATGATATGCAGACATGTAACCAATGGGTCATCAGAACAAGACACAACCAATGGGTAATCAGAACAACCAGCGGTGGCATCACCACAGGAGGGCACCACACGGCCACTATAAAGGGACAAGGCACACAGGCCCTTCCCCTTCCACCGGCAGATGTGTGTGGTTAGCTGCACCGCCACACCATAGCATGTGGTCTAGAGCAAGTTCATATAGTTAGTACAGTGTACTGTGTTCCTAGAGTCAGATTAGTAGAGTGCAGAACTCATTTAGGAGCTTTGTTAATCGCTCAATAAATACGTTCAACTTACCTCAAGGTCTGGAGTATCCTTCAGCAACACCTACACCAAGTAGCGGCTTATGTTACTCAAAGTAGCATAACAACACACAAACGAGACTTGAGCTGTCTGAATTCCTTCAATTATGCAGTTTTTGGTTCTTATTGTCAGCCGCTGTTGGACCTCCGAAGGAAACAGGAGCTCCAGTCAAGCATCCTGCATTGTCTACCATCTTACCATGCAGGAAGAACTCTGGCCGTCATCAAAACTGCGAACTACTGAAACAGTGGAACATGTGCTTTCAAGATTGACTCGACTCATGTGCTTTGTCCCAAGGTGGAAGTCTCATTTCTGGAAAGACAGATCATTGTGCAACAGTAAACCTCTCCTCGGAAGAAACATTCCATCTGGACTCACATAAAGTCATAACGTAAGCTTTATTGTGGTCGGACCCTAAACCTCCTCCCTTTCCTTTATCCCTCTTTGTTGTGTCTGAGTGCAAAGGGATGGGCATTGTGAAATACCACTCTTCCCATGTGTGTGTGTACATCTGTGTGTGTGTGCATGCATGTGTGCACACGCAACAAGAAATTAGGGCAGTTTAAATGAATCACCCTCCTGTCCATAACACTGACTGGGACACGTCTCTCCCTGTTGCCAAGGCAATGCTGGATGTTAGCTTGGGAGGCTTCCAATGAAGGCAGGGTCATGAGTGCTTGACAATGATCACACAATGGCCCTGCTGAAGCACACTCTGTGCTTACAAAACAAACCTAAATCACAGGTTCGCTTCCATGCTGCAGAGTGACAATCACAGCGTCCTGAAGTGATGCTATCCAGGGGCTCAGTATCAAGATACGGCCTCACCATTAACCATGCAGGAGAGATGGCATTTGGACAGATGTTGCTGTCTGGATTTAGATCCGCCCTCAGGAGACCAAACAGTAACTGATGAAATGGAACCATAGAATCCTAACAGTGCAGAGGGACGCCATTTGGCCCATTGGGTCTGCACCAACCCTCTGAAAGAACACTCAACCTAGGCCCACTCCCCCACCCTATCCTGTAACCCCACCTAACCTGAACATCTTTGGACTGTGGGAGGAAACCGGAGCACCCGGAGGAAACCACGCAGACACGGGGAGAAAGTGCAGGCTCCGCACAGTCACCCGAGGCTAGAATCATACCCGGGTCCCTGGCGCTGTGAGGCAACAGTGCTAACAGCTGTGCCACCGTACCTCCGTGAGCCACCTTGCTAAGCTCCTGGCATACTGCCGTGAGTGCATTTATGTTTGTAATAGTGCTTCTGCGTTCTGAAGGCTGCCATGGCCAGTGAAATGTTGCCACCTTGGTTGAAAGAACTGCGCATTTGCTTCAATTCAGCACATTACAGAATGGCCACATGCCCACTCGGGTGCCAAGCCTTACAAAGATTAGGCTATTGTTGCGTATGAATGTCAGTGTTCAATTTGAGATTGGTGCCTTTCACTGAAATGTTGAAGATGACAAAGAAGGTCTTAATGGCTACCCTGCATTGAAGGGACAGGCGAACTGAACTCGTATCAGCTTGTCTCCACTTTATTCCTCCTGAAATCTTGTCACATTGAGAGTCTCATGGACACGTCTTCTGCATTGTGCATGTGCAATGTCCTCTTCCTGTCAGGCGTCACAATCCTTGCCCTCTTCAAAATGATCCTGTTCTACATCCTCCTAATCCGAGGACATGTGTATCTCCCCATGTCTCCATGTGGCAACCCCCTCCCCCCGGTTGCAGCGCTAGGTTGTGTAGGGCGCAGCAAAGAACAACAACAATGTGGGAACACCTGTCAGGGTCCTTCCTGTTTATTAGCTTATTTCCCCTTTCCTTTATTTTGATGTTATTTTTTGATACATGGATGAGTAATGGACATGTGCCTTTAAGGAAAGCAGCCGAATGCGGAATACAGGAGAGATCAATGTGTTAGTCTGTGCTGGTTTAAAGAGGAGACCCCAGACTTCTCGCCACCAGAGAGAGACCTGGTTTGATCAATTGACTGGTGGACAATGAATTGGTCCAAAAGGCCGTACTCTGTCCAATGACAGGTGGTGTGGATCCTATCACAATAGAATATTTTTTAGAGTTCCAAGGAGTTTCAGTTTTGATCCTGGCAGCACGGAGGCAAGAACCATCTATCTCTCCTTCCAGAAAGGCTGCTGTGAGTGCTGCATTTCTGACCTTGTAAAGAAACCATTACAGGCTGAAAGACAAAGACCAGAACCTCCTATCTCTCTCCAGAAAGGCTGCTAAAAGCTGAGTACTGTATTCTTGAAACCATAGAGACCTAAATTAAGGATTCTGCAGAGAAGACCATCACAGGCTACAAACAGAGACTTTAACCTACAAGGTTGCTGTGAAGGAACGTGTGTTAAAAACTATCATCTGAAACAAAGACTTTTTTTCCTTTACTTATGATTTTCATCCCTTCCCATCCTTTGTGTTTGTCTGTCTTGTGTGTGAAGGTGGGGGCAAGATAAAGTGGGAATTAGGGAATGGTTTACCAGTTGTACTTGCTGTATATTTCATTTTCGTTCTTGTTATGAATAAACATTAATTGTTATAAATAAACAGTAATTACAAACCTGGGGCGGGATTCTCCGACCCCACGCAGGGTCGGAGAA